>NC_041384.1:168913349-168958111 GCF_002162155.2 Triticum dicoccoides
CATTTAAATGCCCAAATTCAAATACTTATGATTTAATTCAATGACCTTCTATTGACCTAGAAAATTGTGCACCAATTTTGCCAGAGGTTCTAACCTAAGACAAAGAGGGTGAACTTTTTAGAAGGGCATTTGAGGTTCATTGAAAATATTTTTAGTAGACCCTAGTTGTTTCCAGGGGGGGGGGGTGTTGGGGGTTTCTGCCTTCCCCATTTCAAATTTAAAAGAAATTTAAACATGATGCACATTCTAATGCTTGAACTAGCTAGGGTGTGACAACTCACCCCCACTCAAAAGAATCTCGTCCTGAGATTTAGGATCCTCTGGAAGAAGGTGGGGTATTCGAGTCGAAGACGATCCTCCCTTTCCCAAGTGGCTTCTTTCTCGGAATGGTGTGACCATTGAACCTTGAGAAACTTGATATTATGACATCGAGTGGTACACTCGACCTGATCAAGGATACGAACGGGATATTCCCGATAGGAGAGATTATCTTGTAGATCAAGCGTTTCGTGGTCCACTCCACGGATAGGATCCGTGAAGCAACGCCTGAGTTGTGAAACATGGAAGACATCGTGAACTCTGGAAAGATGCGGGGGTAGTTCCAATTGGTAGGCAACTTCTCCTCGTTTGGCAAGAATGCGAAAGGGGCCAATGTAACGAGGAGCCAATTTGCCTGTGATACCGAAACGATGGGTTCCTTTTAACGGGGTAACCCGAAGGTAAGCCTTCTCGTCGACTTCATCAGTCATGGGCTTATGTTTACGGTCATATTGACTCTTTTGACGAGATTGGGCTGTTTTCAATTTCTCACGAATAACGCGAACCTGTTCTTCTGCTTCCTGAATCATATCCGGGCCAAAGAGTTGTCTTTCCCCGGTTTCTGACCAGTTAAGAGGCGTTCGACATTTTCGTCCATAGAGAACTTCGAAAGGAGCCTTGCCTAGGCTGGCTTGATAACTATTGTTATAAGCAAACTCCGCGAATGGAAGGCATTTCTCCCAACTCATTCCGAACGAGATGACAGAGGATCGGAGCATATCCTCCAGAATTTGATTGACTCGTTCCACTTGACCACTTGATTGAGGATGGAAGGCGGTGCTAAAGGAGAGACGAGTTCCCATAGCATTTTGGAAACTTTCCCAAAATCGAGAGGTGAAGAGAATCCCACGGTCTGAGTTAATTTCCAATGGAACACCATGAAGAGACACTATTCGGGAGATGTATAACTCGGCTAGCTGGCTAGCGGTGATACTCTCATGAACAGGTAGAAAGTGGGCTACTTTGGAAAGTCAGTCGATCACAACGAAGATGGCATTATTCCCTCTCTTGGTCCTGGGAAACCCGGTGATGAAATCCATACTGATTTTATTCCATTTCCATTCAGGAATAGCCAAAGGTTGAAGGGTACCAGCAGGCCGTTGATGCTCTGCTTTAACACGATGACAAACGTCGCAATTAGCAATGTATTGAGCGATTTCTCTCTTCATCCTAGTCCACCAAAACCTCTGGCGTAGGTCTTGATACATTTTAGTACTACCGGGATGAATGGTGAGAGGGGATTCATGAGCTTCCTTAAGGATCAACTGGCGTAGATGTTGTTTCTTTGGAACCACCAAACGGTTCTCGAAAAAGACAACACCTCGCTCATCCGTGGAGAAACATTTAGCAACTCCGCTAGCGATGTTTTCCTTAATCCGGGATATGCCCTTATCACGCTTCTGGGCAGCTATGATTTGATCCATAAGGGTAGGTTTCGCCACCAAGGTGGATAGGAACCCTCGAGGAACAATGTGAAGATTAAGCTTACGAAATTCCTCATGGAGAAATGGTTGACCTTGTTGTAACATCAGGTTGTTACAATAGGACTTACGGCTTAGGGCATCAGCCATGACATTGGCTTTGCCTGGGGTGTAAGTTATTCCTAAGTCGTAATCCGAGATCAACTCGACCCAACGTCTTTGCCTGAGATTCAAATCTGGTTGGGTGAAGATATATTTCAAACTTTGGTGATCGGTGAAGATCTCGCAACGATTACCGAGAAGGTAATGTCACCAGGTTTTAAGTGCATGGACTACAGCTGCAAGCTCTAGATCATGTGTGGGATAATTTTCCTCATGTGGGTGTAATTGCCATGAAGCATAGGCAATTACCTGACGATCTTGCATGAGTATGCAACTTAGTCCTTGTCGCGAGGCGTCGCAATAGATAATAAAGTCCTTGGAGAAATCTGGTGGTACCAGTACGGGAGCAGACGTCAGGCGTCTTTTCAGTTCCTGAAAGCTGAACTCGCACTGTGGAGTCCACTCGAACTTTTTATCTTTCTTGAGGAGTTCAGTTAGAGGTTTAGCAACCTTGGAGAAATTTTCGACGAAGCGGCGACAATAGCTCGCTAAGCCAAGGAAGCTCCGAACTTGCTTAACCGTCTCAGGTGGAGTCCAATCAAGGACGGCTTGAACTTGCTCGGGATTGACAGCAATACCCTTACCAGAAATTACATGGCCTAGATAGGTCACTTCTGGCAACCAAAATTCACACTTGGAGAATTTGGCATAAAGGCGATGCTCTCGAAGTTTCATCAATACCAGCCTCAGATGTTCGGCATGTTCCTCTTCATTCTTGGAGTAGATGAGTATGTCATCAAGGTATACTACGACAAATTTGTCCAAGTACTCCATGAAAACCGAGTTCATTAACCGGGAAAAGGTGGCTGGGGCATTGGTTAAACCGAAGGACATCACGGTGTACTTGTATTGGCCATAACGAGTAACAAAGGACGTTTTGGGAATGTCCCCGTTTCTGATTTTGATTTGATGGTAGCCCAACCTCAAATCCATCTTGGAAAAGACTGAGGATCCAACGAGCTGATCATACAGATCGTTGATCCTAGGAAGCGGATATTTGTTCTTGATGGTGACCAAATTGACAGGTCGGTAATCCACAACCACTCGATCCGTTCCATCCTTCTTCTTGACGAAGAGGACGGGGCAAGCCCAAGGAGAGGAACTAGGACGGATGAAACCCTTTTTCAAGGACTCATCGAGTTGGTTCTTAAGCTCGGCTAGTTCTAAGGGTGCCATCTTGTAGGGTCTTCTAGAGATTGGAACGGTTCCTGGGACAAGGTCTATCACGAACTCAACATCCCTGTTAGGTGGAACACCTGGCAGTTCTTCTGGAGAAACATCCGGAAAGTCTCGGACTACCGGAACATCCTCAAGGTCTGGAAGAGGGTTGGCATTTAGAGAGTAAAGCTGGCGCTTGGCCACTCGAGTTAAGACATTGACTGTCTTGCCCGAAGGGTGAGTAAGTTGAATGGTTCTAGTGGCACAATCGATCTTAGCATAATGAGCTGACATCCAGTCCATACCCAAGATGATATTTATGTCGGAGGACTTGAGAGCTATTAAGGATGCAAGGAAGACAAGTCTGTCGACAAGAATTTCATTCCCATGGCATACTCTAGAAGTTTGCCATTTGGAGCCCGGGGTCTGAATTACCATGGAAGTTGGCATGTCACAGAATGTCGTGTTATGCAATCGAGCATAGCTTTCGAATATGAATGAATGAGATGCTCCAGTATCGAAAAAGAACAGATGCCGGATGGTAGTTAACAAGGAGCGTACCAAGGACGACGTTGGGATCCTCATGAGCCTCCTCGGCTGAAACATAGTTGACATGGCCACGTGCAGTGGTGGCCGGCTTGGCGTAGAATATTTTTCCCGCGGGCTTACCATGGCCAACGGATTTTCCATTTTGATTGGGGTTGTTGTTCTGGGGACACTCTCGGCTATAGTGACCCGGCTCTCCGCACTTAAAGCATGTCACCACATTGGGGCGTGGAGTAGCATTAGCAGCGGGGCCACCATAGGGCTTGGGCGGTGCAAATTGCTGGTTGGGACGAGGCGCCTCAAAGGATGGCCTCGGGATGAACCTGGGTGGCAGTGCCGTGCTTGGGATCCACACCCGGCGCTTCTGAGCTCCAGAGCCGGATGAAGATCCAAAATCATGGAAGTGCTTGCGTGAAGCGTCATAATCAGTCTGGCCTGTCTCAGCGCTGATGGCTTTATTGACCAGCTTTTGAAAGGATGTGCACTCGTGCAGACGGAGATCGCGGCGAAGCTCAGGGCTAAGTCCCTTGCGGAACCTTGCCTGCTTCTTAGCGTCAGTAGAAACCTCTTCAGGAGCATAGCGTGCCAGATTCCCAAATTCACGACTATAAGCATCCACAGCCAGTCTTCCTTGGGTGAAGTTGCAGAACTCCTCCCTCTTGCGATCCATGAGACCTTCCGGAATGTGATGCTCACGGAAAGCCTCACTGAATTCAGCCCAAGAAGTGATTTGGCCGACCGGGCGCATAGCTTCGAAGTTTTCCCACCAAAGGCTAGCAGGGCCTTCGAGATGATAGGCAGCATAGGTAACCTTGTCGGCTTCGGCTACGTTGGCAGAACGTAGCTTGTGGGTGATGCTGTGAAGCCAGTCATCCGCGTCGAGGGGCTCGACGGAGTGATTAAACTTTGGCGGGTATAGCGTGATAAAGTCATTGATTGACACCAAGTCATTTCGCGGGTGGCGTGCAGTGTTCTGCTCAATCCGCTCTAGCAGGCGGTTAGTCTCACGCTTGTTTCTTTCCGCCTCCAACATTACTTCGGCCAGAGAAGGCGGGTGAGGCAGATCTTCACCCCTAGCTGCACTGGCTTCCCCCTGCTCCGAGGCAGCAGGGTTGCTGCGGGTGTTGACCATCCTAGGAGAAAACAAGACAATGGTTTAGATAAGGATGGCTCAAACTTAGCAAGGAGGTGCAGAATGTAATGTATAACATGGAATGCAGAGATGTTCATCCGTATGTCATGGTAATATAAGACTGCCATATATATACCAACGATCATACACATCATACATAGTTTAGTACAAGCCCAGGCTACAATACAACTATGATGAAAGACATTACATCTCATCGGAGGCATTCCAAGCTCCTATACATTATTTGTCTACACCTCCGGAATTGATTACACACAAAGTCATATTCCACAAGTCACGCAGGACAGTGGAGATACAACTACTACAATACTAGTGGTACTACTACTAACTCAGACAGCTCCGTAATAGTTCTCATAGAAGTCACCCCATAGCCTGGAAGTTCAACATGACCATCCGAAAACAGACGGTCCTGCGGAGCCTGTGGACCATAGGGGCTAGGATGAGGTCTTGGACCAACAAACGGTGGCCTGCGGGGACCACGGGGTGGGGTGATGCCTCCCACATCACGCCAATCCACCATGTCTGGCAGAACTGATCTCACAGGATACAGATCCCTTGTATCCATACATCCAGCTTGCACCGCAGGTGCAAACCGAGTCAATGTGGCCCAATGATCAGCACGGGTATTGAAAAGCTCCAACCTCAAGGCCCGATTCTCTTGGTCCTTATCTTCGAGCATCTCGGCAGTGGTATGAGTTAATGAATCCTCCTGAGTGGAGTCAGCATAGATAGCCTGAAGATACCCTTGCGCTCCCGGAAGTGAAGCTGGCATGTAACGGAAATCGGTGTTCTGAAGCAGGCCAGTCCGGACTCGCAAGATGGTCATCATGGAATAGGCAGCATCCTGCACAGCCATCTCAACAGTAACCCCGAGTCCATAGGAACAGTGAAGGGGCTCGGTAGATCTAGGATAAGAAGGAAATATCCTGACGGTGCAGAGATATTGACTTTGATTAAAGTCGCGGAACTGCTCTTCGACGGTGTATTCGGGATACCAACGGTAGCCCGTCTCGATCATTACCCGGACTAACATAGAAGTATGACCGGGCACGTCGAGGCACCGGGTCAGGCGAACCACTTGATTTTCAACATGGTTGGCCATCTGAAAGCACAACCACAATGCAAAGGCATCAGAATTTCTAGGGAAAATTGGACATCATAACAGCTGTAAATGCTCAGAAAAAGATTTGAGTCATCCACAACAGTTCGCAATACCACTCAACAACATCATATCAAGATTCTGATCCAATTAGCAACATACTAAAGTAGTAGAACTGAACTGGGGCTTGTAACAACAATCCTATAAGCTACTACGGATTAGTAACACGTGAACCTGATAGAAGAAGAGAGCCTAGTCCTTAACCCACGTTGAATGAGAAGAGAATGACTCAGATCGGAGGCATAGGTAAAGGAGTAAAAGAACCTTACGCCCTACATATAACTAGAGCATTTCTAGACTCGACATCGACCAGTTTGGCTCAACGAACCTACAGGCAGTCCGACTCTGATGCCAACGCTGTCAGGACCCCGATTCTAGGTCACATAGATCTAGCCGGTAACACCTCATATCACTTTGCGGCCTCACGCACGGTATCCCACGGGTGTCGCCTTACCATGGCCCGGGACCGTTTGCGCCTTTTGGCTCACGTATATGATAGTGTCGCTAGCATCCATATGACAGAGAACCCGGGCCGACATGGCTAGTTGTGAACCCAAAATGGCAGAGACCTATGGAGACATGCATACATGAATCACATCGAACATGTCGGTCATCAACGAGTGATTCCGGGCTGTAGCACTGGGCTAACAGGACTCCAGGGAACCCCGGGCTGTAGCAGGCTAGGCAGGACTCCGGAAGTCACCGTGTGACATTTCCCCGAAGGGACAGACATAGGGACGAAGTGAAACACATGCCGGCCAGTCAAGTGTCCTGAACAGTAGTGCTGGGCTAGCAGGACTCCGGTGAACCGGGCTGTAGCGGACTACTATGGCTCGAGGAGTACTAGACTACATTTCCCCATATGAAAGGCTGCCAAGGATAAACAACCAGATTGTCGGATCCCACTCATACCAAGCATTTCAATCATACACACAATATGCCCGATATGAGTACATACAACATGGCATCACAACAAAACTCTACAACTCAAGTACTTTATTTAAAGGCTCCAGAGAGCCATACATAACATGTTCATATAGATAGGGGTCACATGACCCGACACTCAAGTCATACAAACATACAAGCGCGTGCGGAAGCAACTAGTCTGAGTACAGACTATAGAAAGAAAGAAGGCTTCTCGAAGCCTGTCTATCCACATAGGCCCTCCATGGCCAGGGTCACCACCTGGGTGGCTAGTCACCCGTCGACGTCAAGGTCTACATAGAACCCATCGGAGGGGGCAGTGTTGTCGTCTGAAACCAACAAATAAGCAAACATGAGTACAAAGGTACTCAGCAAGTCTTACATCAGAACCTACCCTACATGTTTATTCTCAAGAAGGTGGTGGGGTTAATGCACCAAGCCAGCTTTGACTCTTGGCTAAGCTATCCTACAGAACTTCACCAGTAAAATAGTTTTCGCACACGAGTCCACTACTCACCAACACAATACTCCACGGGGGATCCTCCCTCGTCATCCTACGAGAGGGACATCCTTGGTACTCACATTTTATCTTGAGTCTTTTAGTAGTATCCATTAACTTGTCTACGAACTGTATATGCAACCAAGTAGTCCTTTACCGCGGACGCGGCTATTCGAATAGTTTGATACCCTGCAGGGGTGTACTTCGTCACACATGTTTCCACCACTTAGCGTCTGCACACGACATGTGCTCGGCAGACTTCAAGCGAAAACCGACGTGGGTGTAGACCACGACCTGACTAACCTCACAAGTCTCTAGTCCAGGTTTATCGCCTATTCAGGTTCCATCCGCAAGGAAATCCGGCCGGGGTGTCCTCAACGGCCCCAAACGATGTGAACAGGGTTCCCGCGACACCAAACGGGTGACTCGGTACACCGTGCCACGGTGTATCTACCGCAACATAGCCCATCCCTAGGGTCAGCGCTACGCACGGCCGCCAACACATGTCCTACAAACACCAGAAACTAGTTGCAACTCCTGGACAGAGGCGAGAGGGGTCAGTAAGTCGAGCGGGGTCATATTTCAGGGCCCAATGTGTGGTAGTAGCTGAATCTTAAATCACGCATACAGATCTCAGTTCTTAGGGACGGCCTCAATGAAACAATCCACCATGTACTCCTACATGGCCTCTCATCGATACCTTTACCAAAACATGTTCAACGCATCCCTCACATTACCGGCATAAGCATTTCACTCTAGCCCATCTCCCAGATGAACCAGACCTGACACAACTCTAAGCATAGCAGGCATAGAAAGGTAAGAATCACATACATGGCTCAATCAACTCCTACACATGCTAGTGGGTTTCATCTAGTTACTGTGGCAATGACAGGTCATGCAGAGGATAAGGGTTCAACTACCGTAGCACACAGCAGTTTGAATCGCGTTGTCTTAATGCAGTAAATAAGAGCAGAAGCGAGAACATGGGTTTGTATCGGAATGACCAACGGTTGCTTTCCTAATGGAGTGGTAGTGGGATACTGCCCTTCAGTTGGATACTCGTGGATATCCTCGGAGGCAGAACCTACCACGAGGAACACATCGTAATACAATCAACACATGACGATATGCAACAATATGATGCATGCTATGACATGGCAATATGAATGTGTCTTGGCCTAATGCAAGTTATATTAGAAAAGAATGAACTCATTTGAATCAAAGATTCAAATATTAGCTTATTAAACATGGCCTTAATAGTGCATTTTCTTATTCTGCCTAAACAGCAAGGTAACTTGTTTTGTCATGCATGAAAGCATTACAGATGGATAGATTGAATTTTTCTGATAATTTTTCATATATAATTTATCTCATTTGGAGCTATGGTTGAATTTCTATGAATTTTTGAAGTTTGAACTATTTTCTGGAATTTCCTGAATAAGAATAAATCCAGAAAATCAATTACTGCGTCAGCATTGCGTCAGGGTGACGTCAGCAGGTCAAAGGCGCCAGCCCAGGTCAAACCTGACTGGTGGGCCCCTTCTGTCAGCCTCTCAGCTAATTAGCAAAATTAGATTAACACTAATTAGTTGTCAGTGGGGCCTGGGCCCACATGTCAGTGACTCATTTAATTAAAATTAATTAAGACTAATCCTAATTTAGTTAGCCGACCGGCCTCACAGGTCATAGACTCAGGGGGGGTCTTCCTGGGCCCACCCAGGGGTCAAACTGGGTCAACTCGCCGGCGGCTCGACGCCGGTGAGGCCCGAGACGGCGGAGGGCTTCGGATTTGGTCCTCCGGTGACCAAATCGACGGCGGAGACGTGCTACGCGTAGCTGGGGCTCGTGCGCATCTAGTGGGGCAAGTGGGAGGAGCTGGGGTGGAGCGAGCTCACCGGAATCGAGCTCGTGGCGGCGGCCGGAGTTCGGGCGAGGTCGGAATCGACGCTACGCTGCACGGGAGGGAGAACTGGGGGTGGCTACAGGTTCCTGGTGCTGCACTGAGCACGGTGAGGCGCTCGGACGCGTGCTTACACGGCCGTAGCCACGACGGCAACATGGCCGGCAGCGAGGAGCGCTCGGGCTCGGATTGAGCGGTGGCTACGAGGCGTAATCGAGCACGGGAACTAGGGGGAAAGGAAGAGGGGCTCACAGCGGAGTCGAAGAGGGGGACAGCGGGCTCGGGGAGGTCCTGGCGGCGGTGAATTCGACCGGAGATGGCTCGGGTGCCCGAGGTTGAAGACGAGGGCGAAGGCGGCGATGCAGGGCCTCCGGCGATGCGTGGCTCGATGGGGAGGACGAGGGAGTCGAGGCGGAGCTAATGGGCTCGTCGGAGGGGCGAGGGGGTGTCTGTGGTGGCAACTACGGTGATCGGCGGCGAGGTACGCGCTCGGCCGTCGTGGGAGAGAGAGAGGGAGACGAGGGGGAGAGTGAGCGAGTGCGAGAGGGAGACGTGGGGGTCGCATGGCACTTCAGGGCGTCTCCCGGGCGTCGGCGGAAGCAGGAGGTGGCCGGCGTGTGGCCGCGGGCGCCGGCCACGCGCTCCGCGTCCTTCTGGCGCGAGGAGGACGACGACTGGCAGCGCCAGCAGGCTGGGCCGAGCCAGGTGGCTGGGCCAGCACAGGTAAGGCCCAGGTGGGCTTTCTTCTCTCTCTTTTTTTGATTTTTGTTTCTGTTTTCTATTAAACTGCAACTGTTTAGCTTTAGATAAAATACTAAAACGTTTCCAAAAATCCTGAAAATAAATGTGGCCTCTGTTTAGATTATTTCCAACAGGAAACATTTATTCCCAGAATTATTTGAGCATTTGGAGTATTTTATAGCATTTAAATGCCCAAATTCAAATACTTATGATTTAATTCAATGACCTTCTGTTGACCTAGAAAATTGTGCACCAATTTTGCCAGAGGTTCTAACCTAAGACAAAGAGGGTGAACTTTTTAGAAGGGCATTTCAGGTTCATTGAAAATATTTTTAGTAAACCCTAGTTGTTTCCGGGGTGGGGGGTGTTGGGGGTTTCTGCCTTCCCCATTTCAAATTTAAAAGAAATTTAAACATGATGCACATTCTAATGCTTGAACTAGCTAGGGTGTGACAATGGGCTTTTCGTCCTGGACGGGCCGGAGACGCAGCTGCATGACATTCTTTGGGCCATCCATGATGGAAAAAACCGTGGTAGAAGCGAGGGCGAGGAAAATTTTGGGGAGTTCCCGGTTACGGTGGGAGGTCGGGGGCCGAGCGATGCGCGTTTCTCTCATACACGTACGCACGTGTGTGTGAGGCGTTGGCTCTATCTGAACCTGAGCGAGGCGTTGGGCTCTAACTGAACCCGAGCGATTGCACTGCAGGCTACGCGTTACTGAACCCGAGTGATCGATCGATGGCTGTTAACTGAACCCAATCGAGCGATTCCTTCGCTACTGCTGCTAACTGAAGCCAATCGATGCTGCCTCTGGGATGAATAGTGAGCGTTGCAGGGGGTTTTGGATGAACAATGAGCGGTGGCGTTGCCTCTAGATGAACAGGACCCCGTAGTGTGGAGGGCTGGATGAACAGTAGATGGTGGAGGGGTGCCCGTGAAGGGGTGGTTGAAAAGGACCCCGTGGTGTGGAGGGCTTGATGAACAGTAGACGGTGGAGGGGTGGTTGAACAGTAGCCAGTGGAGTAGCGCGCGGTGGAGGCTGGATGAACAGGAGCCCGTGGAGGCTGGAGGAGGTCGACGGTAGCCCGTGGAGGCTGGAGGTGGTCGACGGTGGAGATGAACAGTACCCTGTGGAGTCCCGTTTTGTAGTACGCCACACCCCTCCCGATGAACAGGACCCCCATTTCGACCGTAGGAGGTCAGTTTCGTCCGTTTTGCGGTACGCCACACCCCTCCCGATCAACAGGACCCCCGTTTCGACTGTAGGAGGTCCGTTTCCTCCGTTTTGCGGTACGCCACACCCCTCCCGATCAACAGGACCCCCGTTTCGACTGTAGGGGTCCGTTTCCTCTGTTTTGCGGTACGCCACACCCCTCCCGATCAACAGGACCCCTGTTTTGACCGTAGGAGGTCCGTTTCCTCCGTTCTGCGGTACGCCAGGCCTCGTTTCCATCGCCTGTTCCGTCCAAGCCCTCCCGATGAACACGACCACGCATTCCGTTCCGACCTAGCCGGTTGGCTCCCACATGTTCCGTTGCCTCCCGATGAACACGAGCATTCCGTTGCCTCCCGATGAACACGACGCATTCCGTTGCCTCCCCATGAACACGATGCATTCCGTTGCCTCCCCATGAACACGACGCATTTCGTTGCCTCCCCATGAACACGACGCATTCTGTTGCCTCCCCATGAACACGATGACGATGCTGTTTCTCTATTCCGACCCAGCCATGTACACGAGCCCTGGCCGTACGTATGCGCGAGTAGGCGTTCGAGGCCCTGCCAGTATGTACACATACATGGCCGTATTTTCTTTCTTGCACCCTGGCCACTGTACGTACGTGTACATGCTACGTGCGCACCTCTACTACGACACGTGCGTGCCTCTACATCGACCAGTATGTATGTACACGTTCGCGACCAGAATGACAACGCTACGTACGCTTCGACCAGATGGGTCCCGACTGTCAGGCACTTCCTTGCCTGCGAACATGTAGCTGGTGGGTCCCAGCAGTCAGGGGGGGCGAATCATTTTGTTTTTTGTTTTCCCCGGACGCACTTGCTTGCGTGCGAATGTGTAGCTGCTGGGTCCCAGCAGTCAGGGGGTGAATCGTTTTTTTTTTGCCCGGACGCACTTCCTTGCGTGCGAAGGTGTAGTTGGTGGGTCCCAGCAGTCGGGGGGCGAATCATTTTTTTCGGACGCACTTCCTTTCGTGCGAAGATGTAGCTGGTGGGTCCCAGCAGTCAGGGGGGTGAATTGTTTTTTTCGGACGCACTTCCTTGCGTGCGAAGATGTAGCTCGTGGGTCCCAGCAGTCAGGGGGAGAATCATTTTTTTGCGAAATACGGTGGCCCGTCCGGTGGGTCCCCGCTGTCAGGTGGAGGAATACTTATTTTGTGCGTAATAAGGAGGCACTTCCTTGCGGCTGTCATGGACCCAGCTGTCAGCCTCTCCATGTACAGTCCACGTCCAATGGAAGTCGTTCCTTGACCACGTTAACCACGCTGCGCCGAGAGCACCAGGGCGGTGGACGACGGCGAGGCCTAGGAAGGGGATGACGCGGAGCCGGGGAAGACGCTTCAGTGGATGCACATGCGGAGAGGAGTACGAGGGTTCACTGGTTCGGCTGCGCTGCCGTCGCCGTAGAATAACAGGGGGTGTGGGTGAGTGGAGGGATGACCTGGCCAGTGGTGGGAGTAGTAGGGGCGGTGAGGCCTCCGCGGCAGCACAGCCGGCCACGGGAGGCAGGAGCAGGCGGCACGACCGGCGCTGCTTTGGGCGGCTGGAGCAAGAAGACCAGAGGTTGAAGAAGCACGACGGCCGTTGGATGGACATCGTACGGTCACTGCAGCTAGAATCGTTTATATTGACTAAGTTGACAAAGCCCTTGGTACGTCAACTTAGTAGGCCCACAGGTCAGCTTCCAAAATGGTGCGCCCCAAATGTCAGGGGGAGGAATCATTTTTTGGGCGGGTGAAGCTAGAATATCCGAGATTGAAGAAGAAGCACGACATCCCTTGGATGGACATCCAACGGCCACTGCTGCTAGAACCGTGTGTTGACTATAAGTTGACAAAGCCTAGCATACGCGTCAACTCTGTTTTTTAGGGGACGCGTCAACTTAGTAAGGCCAGAAGTGTGTGGCAGAGAACTTATAGCCCATTTGAGATTTCTAAGAATGTGTAGCCCATTTTTGAATTCTAATGGAATTTACTACAACCCATTTACAGTTTGTTAAAAGTACAACCCATTTCAACCAACCGTTCAAAACAGAATTCAATAAAATTTCCCACATTTTGATGGGATCTGAAATATTTTTATCCCGAAATTTCTAGTCAGATTAAATACAATTTCAATATAAATTTATATTACATAAAAATCCAATGAAACATTGTGCTCGCAACAATTAACGAAATTAAAAATTTCAATATCCAAAAATAATATTTTATAAAGTAATCACGTGTTTGGTGCATTTTTTTATAGTTACTGCCCACTTTTTATAATTACATCCCATTTATTATTTCTTAAAGCCCATTTTCTTGTTAAGCCTAATGCATCCCTCCTAGGAAAGATTTGCAGCCCAGCGGGGCGGAGAATAACAACTTGACCTTGCCTGGGTATTCCTAAAAAAAGTATAGCTGGGCTAGCCATTTTCAGCTTGAAAAAAATTAATATCTGGGCTGGATATCTGGCCTGGGCTAGACGGGCCACAACCCGCCCAGTTAATACCTGCAGCGATGTTTTCGTTGTTGTTCAGAGGAGAAAAATTAATATCTGGGCTAAACATCGAAAAACTCTATAGTGCTCAAACCTCAAAAACACAAATACTACTCGAGCTGCTTGGTCCCAGCTGTCGGCCGCTTCTTGTGCAATTCTCTCGTTTATTGACTACTACATAGGTTGACAATGGTGTGGGACCGTGATGTCAGGAAACCAGAGGAAGCAAAATAAATTATAGTTATATATATAATAAGAAGGCACTTGCGTACGTGAGGCTATAGATCTGGTGGGTCCCCATTGTCATCCTCTCCAAGTAAAGTCATCTCCTCGCCCCCGTGCGCTTTCTGCCCGAAACAGTCAGCGCCGCCCGCCCCGCTTCCCGGTGCAGGCGATTGCTCCTCCTTCAAACGACACAAGTGCTGTCCGTCCATCCATCTGCCGCCCACATTAATGATACGCGGTTGTCGAGGCGGCTACTCCGGCGCCACACGTCGGTCCCTCCACCCGCCCACCATTGCTATATAAATTGCTGCACCGGCCATAGCCGCAGTCATCCGCATCCATTCCCTTTCTCCTGTCCACACCACTACTGCCCACCATGGCTTCCTCGCACTCCAGCGCTCTTCGGGATGGGCGGATGACGGACCACAAGGAGATGGCAGCCATTGCTGCCGACCGGCTGGCCGGCAGGCGTCAGGAGGACGACGACGTCCCAATGGAGAACATGGTAGTTGACGATCCGGCGCCAACCCCCTCCTCCATGCCATCCTCACCGGTGCATTGCACCATGACCATCGGCGAGGCCCGTGCCCAATATATAGACAGGGTGAGGCAGATGCGTGAGGAGCAATTCCAGGAGGCGCAGGCCAACACCGCCTACAACCACCATCTCCTCCAGGAGCACCTGCAGGCGGAGGAGCAGATCGCAGTGGAGCGGGCGGAGCAGGAGGCGCTGCTCGACTCGTACTGCTCCGCCCGCAAGGGCCGCCTCGAGCGCTGGCGGTACCGCATGCTAGTGGCGGAGGTTGTGGTCGCATACAAAGAGGCTAGCAAAGAGGGAGATGAAGCGGGCGAGGTGCTGTTTGGCGAGACCGAGGACGAGGCAGAGGACAATGCCGGCTCCGACCGCTCCGCTGGCATCGACTAGGCCCTGCTCCGCCGAGGCCCCGCGGCGCCAACAACGAGGCAGAGGACACCGCCGGCTCCGCCGAGGCCCCGCCCCGCCAACAACGAGGCAAAGGACACCGCCGGCTCAGCCGAGGCCCCACTCTGCCGGCAACATGGGGGAGGATTTCCACCGCTCCGCCGAGGCGTCGCTCGCCGGCAACGAGACAGAGGACATCGCCGACTCCGCCGAGGCCCCGCCCCGCTGCCAACAAGGCCGCGCCACACAGAAAACGAGGAAGAGTAGAACACGGTAGGTCGCCGCCGCTCGTGTTCAAGTAAGGCCACCGCTGCTACCCTCCGGTTGAAGCCAAGCTAGGCAGGTTGACCATTGACGGCCAGTTAGCTTCTTGGCGGCGAAGTGGAGTCGGAGAGCTGCGCTGGAGAAGAACACTGCTTCTACTTAACTGCTGGTGCAGTTGGCTGACTGACACGTGGGCCCAATAGGCCACATGTCAGTTACGCAATTGCACCTGCAGTTAAGTCACTGAAGCTTCTGTTCGGCTCAACAGGACACAGGTGGGTAGCTTCGGTTAATTAATTATACCTCCAATGCACCCCTTTTTAGTTGAAGAATGTATGAAATTTAATGAAATCCGGCATTTTTATATGCAATCCGACCGTGTATGAATGAATTTATTTCAATTAGTTTGAATTCATGTATCACTGGCATTGGATGAACATGCAAAACAATACATACTAGCATTATTCCCAGGGTGATCACCTCATTTGCAGCAGT
The DNA here is from genome assembly GCF_002162155.2 of Triticum dicoccoides. Classification (NCBI taxonomy): domain Eukaryota; kingdom Viridiplantae; phylum Streptophyta; class Magnoliopsida; order Poales; family Poaceae; genus Triticum; species Triticum dicoccoides. The sequence continues at coordinate 168,928,951 of NC_041384.1, forward strand.
TTCACATGTACTCCCTCCGGTCCTTTCTAGTCTGCATACAAGTTTTGTCTGCAGTCAAAGTATCTCTACTTTGACCAATCTTATACAAAAAAGTATGCACTTTCACAATGTGCAAAGTAAAAAGGAACAGAAGGAGTACAAAGAGTTTGAGCAGCTTTTTAGCGTTTCTGTACATCGCAATCAAACACACAGGCCTGGCAATTCATAGAGAACATTCAAAACAATCGATGATTATGCATCTCAGCGACTCACATGTCAGAGGCAATATTTACTTCACAACTAAAGAATAAATAAAAAATTGATCAACGCTGCTGACAGCAAAGGGCGTCCCATTCGAAAATATCAAACGCATCTCTTGCTAAAATCAATGAGCAAAATTTGACAAGGTTGTCCCATTCCAAAATATCAAATGCCTACGATTTTGGAATGGGCAGGGTTTGCGATCAGTTCGGACATTGACATGGCACCTCGTGCTAAATAAACCAGCTGTTCTTTTTGTGTAGTTCCACCAAAATCAACCAAATTCGCGCGTAGCTTGTATGCTTTCGCCCTTATATGTTGCAACGCCTTGAACTTATCGGCACCTCCTTTCTTGCGGTGGAAATGAATGATTCAATGTATTCATGAACATTTTGTGCAGTTCCCATTGAAATCAAGTTGAGCACCCCTGTTTGCACAAATACAAAAAAGTGATTAGTATAAAGCAAACTGTACTATGAATTGACGGTTTCAACAGGCACATACATGGTCCATGTAGAGCACACTTTTAGAAAAATGGAACTCACCAGAAACAATCCTAGAACAACATTGTACTCGTGCATCACAGCCAAAAATGGAGATTTGTCAGTCCTTCTGAGCTGAAGTTAGTTTGGTCTTGTGGGGAGTAATGTAACCATCCTTCAACTTCTCCTTCTGATGAGAAGATAGACAGGGCTTCTTCATCCTGGCATAATCGGAACTAGTCACTTCACGTACTCGATATTCTTCTTCAGAGGAAGATGATCCTGTTGTACAAAGACAAGAGGACTACTAAATGCTAGCATCCCTGTTTGCTCGAAAAAAGGAAAGGAAATATTTAAAACAGCACAGATGAAGCACTTCTCAAGGACAATACCACTTTTTCATGACAGTATCTAAATAGTAGCACAACACCAATAGAGATGACAAAGCTCAATCATATGGATGAAATCAGTGGGTAAGTACCAACCTTTGTCAGGAGGCTTATTGTGTAAAGCATACATATGAAGCACTTCTCCGGAACCATCTGTTGCTATCTACGGTGGTGGCCGTGCTTACTATATACTCCTCGATTAGTTTAATGTTTCCAACATCTTCTTGTGCAGTTCCACTAAAATATATGGTATCTTCAAAGAAGATCCCTGTTTGCACAAGTAGAGATAATTACATATTACATTAAGAGTGGCATCAAATCAGTGGCAAAACAATTGCTCGTTCCAGCCATAGCAATAAATTAAGATGCAAAACTATATCATTACTTGTGTCATCATAGTTCCAGTGCTTCATTACAGCACCGGGAGTTGATTTTTGTTTTTCTTCCGCTTGTTCTTCCCCTTCATCACTTGGTTCAATAACAGACAAGCTTCGCCTTCAATGTAAGATTTGGCATGTCAATTAGGGAGCACAAGTATAGTACTAAACTTAATTTTCTGATGAAAGTGGAAAAATACAGGCCAGCAGTTGTGAAATATCCATATCTTACCTCAATGGGATATTACGGTGCACATACAGATTGGATGTCTTGTCTCCATTTGTGCAGTTCACTAAACTCAAGCATCATTATCGTACAAGTAGCACAACATATGAAAGCACACTGCAGAATCATGTGAAAGAAGGCTAGTACTGACCTCTCATGATGCGAAATTCAAACAACTCACAAGAAGAAGATCTGAACCAAATTCGCCTTAATGGATAGGAAGTAAGATCTCCTCTTGTGCAGTTCCACTAAGATCAAGCAATCAAGCAACGTTGTCGGTGTGACATTTTGGTTGAACCGCACAAAACACTCTTAAAACAAAAGTGTTTTGTGCAGTGCAACAAAAGGTCACAATGACAACGAGGTGAAGTAGATAACCCTGTTTACACAGAGGTGCAAAGGAAACAATTAGTGGTCAATAACGGTGGATGACACAGAAGCTAACAAAAAGAAGCATCTACCTTATCTAAATGGGAAAGAAAGCAAGACAGTAGCATTTCCCAAACGGTGGCATTGATTAATATTAACATAGAGATTATATTAACAATAAAATTCGTTAAACATGTAATTTGCTTTTAACTGTGGCATTGCATCAATTTTCCAGCGGCATTATTAGAGGGTGTTTGTTTACAGGGACATTTTGGTGTAGGGACTAAAAAAACTCCGTGTTAGTCCCATCTAAACCAAATAGGAGGGACTTTTAGGGACTAAAAGTGGGCATTTGGGACTAAAGAAAGAAGACCCCGAGGGAGTCTTTTTGGGACTTTTTCCAACAGTTGCCCCTGCCACGTGTCGCACCTTGTCTCTATTAGTTCATTACTAGGGGTAACATGGTCTTTTAGCATGTCATTTAATAACCTCTAGTGCATGTTTAGTCCCTGGAACCAAGAAGGTAGGGACTAGGGAGTTTTTAACCAAACAGGGCCTTAGATTAAAAATAGCTAATGAGTTGCACGGGATAGTGGACGCACCAGCACCATGTGCATCTACCGATGTACTGTGGTTATGCACAGTCTGTTACAACAAAGAACAAACAACCAAGGAGCATATTTGTGTTGGTCCTAGTTTTTTTATCTTTAGACACATTTCCCTATGTGAGCGCAACAAATCTAGTCCTGCTCAAACTCTACAGCCTTGTCCCTTCCTTTCCTTTTTGAACTAGTACTTTCGCCCCTTCCTTTCCTCTTTGAACCACGTCCTAGATTTATGCGATCCAACTTTCCCCACTACTTTCCCCCATTCCTTTCCTCTTTGAAACACGTCCTAGATTCATGCTATACATTCCCCCTTCATTTCCTCTTTGAACCACGTCCTAGATTCATTCTATATACAACTTTTCCCAATACTTTCCCCCACTCCTTTCCTCTTTTGAACCACGTCCTAGATTCATGGTATACATGCAGCTAGAGCAATGCATGTGGAGTAAGTAAATTATACCTTAAGGTTCTTGGGGCGTGGTTCGGTGGGCGACGGGACAACGGCGAAGAAGAAGGGGTCGGAGGCTCTCCCGCGCCGCCGCTGGGTGGAAAGTGAACAGCTGCGTCGGTAGTCCCTCGCCGACGGCGACAGCGTTAAGCCTCCTTCCCTTCCCGGCGGACGGATCCTGCCGGCTCTTTGAGCAGCAGTGAGGGGAGAGAGAGGCCAACGAAGTCTTGTTTAGATCTGGAGAGGGCGAGAGAGTGTGAAGAGAGCAACTACAAGCGCTGAGGCTCCAGCGGGAGAGGGCGAGAGAGTGTGAAGAGAGCAAGTACAAGCGCTGAGGCTCCAGCATGTATATATATATACTGGAGAGAGAGAGTGTGAAGCGTGCAAACCCTAGAAAACATTTTGACCAGTCAAAGAATCCTCCTGGCACAAATTATGCTCAAGTGTAGTTATCGAACCCGAGACCTCAAGTTTGATGAGCGAACAGGCTAACCAGCTACACAACCCTCCCATTATGTTCAACAAGAGGGAAATAACCTTTTATACATTCCTGCATTCGTGTGACAAGCATGCCGTGTTTTTTTGTGTGTGTGGGAGTCATTGGGATTTCAATCTGTGTCATGTGGCTTTGGTGGTAAGACTATCCACAGTGGTGCAAAAATAATGCAGCCTTAGTCACCTTACCTCTCTCCACATAGTACGTTGGGTCCCACCAGTCAGAGGGTGAAACAAACAAATTAATAAGAAAAATTAAAAGTGCCAGCGCTGTATCTTACCTCACACATCTCACTACTGCTTAGGAACACTATCCAATTGATCCCTCTGTTCGCTCACGTACTATTTTAAGTTAATCCTTATTATAACATGCACAAAAATTTTGGGCCCTTGTATTCGACTTAAGTCAGTGTGCCACTGTATCTCGTATACTTACTACTCCCTCCGTCTAGGTGTAATAAGTCACGTTAGAAGGTGCAACGGGACCAAGGTGCGTGCATGTGTGTGTGTGTGTGTGTGTGCGTGTGTGTGTGTTTAACAACATGTGTGTGTTAGAGAGAGCGACAGATTGACCTACTCCTACAGAGAGATGTTGTGTAGTGTACGATTTTAGCCACGAGAGCCGGTGCATCCTCTCATTTCCGGGCGTGTCCGGTAGGGACATGCGGACAGCTGCCACACCCGCTCCTGACCAGCCTGGCCCACCCAAAGCCGCTCCATCGCCCGCGCGCGCTTCCCGCCCGAAACGGTCAGCGCCGCTCCAAAGAATCAGTGCCGCATTCATGCCCGGGCAGAGCGGACGCGACCTCTCACTGGTGCAAGAGTGATGGTTGCTTCGTCCGTCCAACTTACTGCTGGGTCTATGTGATTTGACGGCTCATTGTTCTTTATTACTGAGGTGGTAGGACTACTGGATGTCCATTCTTACAGCGGAGGCGTGCAAGAGCAGTGGAAACACGCAGGCTCAGTGATTACATGGCCCACCTCACACTATCCCCGTGCGACACCTAAATCTTTACATAGTACTCCCTCCGTTCCTAAATATTACTAGATGAGTCCCCGCGTGTTGCCGCGGAACAACGGTATATCTCTCTGCGCAAAATTATCGATTTCATAGAACTAAAAAAACTCTATAACTGCATGAGAAATGTGGTAGCCAAACTAAATAAACTCCCATCATCATTTAGATCATCCCACGTAAGGAAAACAGATCAGCCAACTCCTACTGCATAATGGGATTATATTTTTCTTTTTGACATGTTAATCAGACTTAAAAGCTCACTTACATGCATGCTACCGGTGCATGCTTGCATGCAGACATGTTGATGTGATTTAAAACCCACTCACATGCATGTGCCACGGTATTTCTGCATGCTTGCATGTGGCTTAGTGCGGAGCCTCTCAACGTCTAGATCAAACGGCTATTATGGACTGATTTACTTCATCTAACGGCTACATCAATTTTGATGATGTGGCTTAAGGAGAGGATAGAGAATTCCTAGTAGTGGGGCTAGCTATTACTAGTAGATAAGTCTTTGTAGAGATTCCACTACATACGAAACAAAATTAATGAATCTACACTTAAAATGCATCTATATACATCCGCATGTGGTTCATGGTGAAATCTCTACAAAGACTTATATTTAGGAACGGGGGAGACGGCGTACTAAGCAAGATTCTCCTTGTTCTGCGAGTTGATGGGACACATCAAAAGTACTCCAGTGTATAGAGCCTTGCCTCTAAGGTAGGCCCCACATGGTTTGCCTCTTTTTTTAATATAACACGTCAAGTCGCAATTTGTTTGTTCACCCGTGGTAGACGATCCTCCATCCACCAAGTGGACAACCAGTACACGTGCCAAATTACCAATTGGGTTGTCTTCTTCGTACAGAAATGAGCTCCACCGTGTACCCGCGCGGGTGTGGTTGCGAAAGAGACGGGAGTACGTGCGCCATGCATGCACCTCTTCTCTTCGTGCACGTCCCCCACCTATGTGGGTGTGTGTGAGAGATACAAACTGCGTTCGTGAGTGTTTTTTGTTTTGGGGTGGGGTGGGGGTTGATTTCATGAATTTTTTGTGGGAATATGTGTCGATGACATCTCAAGAAAATTTTTGCATGCAATGTGTGTGAAATGGAGGCCTATCCATATCATACATAGAGGCCCGGGCAATCCACGAGAAGAGAGGGAGGGGTCATAGCTATCGATAGAGTCGAAGAGAGGATCAAGTGGGTGGGTGCGAGATCAATGAAGAGAGCCATCGAAATTGTGTGTGTGTGCAAGTCAAAGATATAGGGCGATGTAGCGACCCGACCTCAAACGGTCAAGTCTCTATGCTTCAGTGTCATCCCTGGATCGGTAATGCTGACACACACAGTACTCGAGGATTTATAACAGAGTAGCAAGCACACACTTATTACATCGAATGTCTCCAAAGAGAACTTATTACAATAAATATGGCTTAAGGCCATCTAATATGATAACAGCGGAAGGCTAGGAAGAGAAAGTGAGTCCATCAACTCCAACGGCATACCTTAGCTGCACGGCAATGACCTAACGAACCTTACTCCTCGTCTGAAAAGTCTACAACATAATACGTTGCAGCCCGAAAATGGGAGAGCACATGGAATATGCTGGCAAAGTAACACAGTAGAGCAAGAACAGAATAATGCTATCACTACATGCATATTTGGCTGGTGGAAAGCTCTATGGTTATAGTTTTTGCGAAAAGCCAATTTTTCCCTACAACAAAGGAATATATTTTTTATTTAACTATCATGGTAGTTGAAACATCATTGAGAAGGTTCCTCCAACTCAATCCCACTTAAGGTAATTATCAACCCAACAATATTAATTTATAGTGATGAGATACTTAAGATACTCCAAGTACTAGATACTCAATATGTCCATAACCGGGGACACGGCTAACCATGATTAGTTTATACACTCTGCAGAGGTTTGCGTACTTTTCCCCACAAGACTCGATCGCCTCCGTTGGATTTCTCGCACTACATGGTGTTTGAGAAACGGATGACCGAGACACAGTCTTTCAGAAACATTAACTCTCTACTCCGGGCAGACCATACCAAACCTACAATCCCACTACATGTTGATCCACCTCTTCAAGAGCTTCACGTGACTTACTCAACTATGCTAGAGCCTTAGCTTGTGGCTGCACACGGAAGTTTCTAGCATGAATAATCTCAGTTCCCTTTGAGCCTGGGTGGCGGTCCATAGGAAGATCACACGGGTACTCCGGGATTTCCAAAAAAATACAAGCAACACTGGGTACTCCAGGTGCCTCAATCCACCCAGATGTGTATTTAAGTAGCCATCTTAAGTTGAACCATTCATTAACAATCTCACATCTGTCATGGATTTCACTCACCCAAACCTCGTCTACGAGCATAACATAGCAATTTGAGCAATAGACAAGAGTAACTCCCAAGGGTTTGAATGTAACAGGGTAATAGCTTCTACCTCGTCAACTACTTCCCAACCCACAAGTTAATTACATCCTAACCATGCAATGTTTGAGGATTGGAACTAATGCATAAAAACTGGGTGATAAAGGGGTATAATCAAAGTGTTACTTTCCTTGCTGACGATCCGCGTAACCTAGAGACTCCAAATAACACGCTTCGCACTCCAGGAATTCTATCGCAAACAAACAATAGAATACATAAGCAAACAAGCAAAGAAGCATGGGTAAAACTCCAATAAGAGGATCTAACCAGAAAGTTGAACTTAAGAACTTCGGTTTGCAAAAAGAATCAAATCAAACGGAGCAACGAAACTCAAACGACGAAAGAAACAAGATCCGTTTACTAATCTGGACCTAGGTGAAATTTTACAGTAGCAAAAACTTGTGCAAGTTGGTTAAGCGGAAAGAGGGTCTCGAGACAAAGATCTAGGCACTTGAATCGCCTGATTCCGACTAACGAGCGAAAAGATAAACTAGAACGAAAATCGGATCAAAAATCGCGATCAGAAATATCCGCGAAGAAATCCGATAAAAGAAAACTGACGAACAGGCTAACGAACGAGCATTCGTTATCTGTAACTAATGAGCGAAAACCATTCATTGAAACGAACGTATGGACGAACGTTCACTAACAGGAAAAACCAGCGAACCGAAAAAACGGGTTAGGGGTTTTCTAAAAAACCAAATCGGTTTTCTAAAAAAACCGACAACGACGGCGCATTACCTCGTCTGATCCGGCGGGGTGTGGCTCCGGCGGGGCTCAGGCGGCGGCGGCTCGGCGGTGGCACGGGCGGCGGCAGGCGGCGGCGCGGGCGGCGACATGCGGTTAGGCGAGCTGCGGCAGCGGCGAGGGCTGCGGCGGTGGTGGTGGCGAGGCGGGGTGGGGGCAGCGCTATTTAAAGGGGCGAGGGGCGCCCGGGGAGGAGTCCGGCTCGGACTCCCCACGGTGTCCGTGCTGTGCACGGCGGCGCACGCGAGGGAGACGGCGGCGGAACGGGCCAGCTGGTCTTCGGCCCAGCTTGGTCCGGAATTTTTTTATATACATAATTCCACCGAAACTAAGAAAAATCCTAGAAAATAAAATAAAAAGCTAAAAATGCCAAAACAAATTTTCACCGTCTAAATGAAATATTTAGAATGAGATGAACATTTTCTTGGCCCTAATATGCAATTTTGAAAACGTGCAATTTTTCTAATGCAAACAAAATTGCAAATAAAATCCCAATAAAAACAAATATTGATTTTAATATTTTTCCTCCAATATTTCATTTATTTTGGAGAAGTCATATTATCTCCTCTCATATATTTTAATATGAGATATTTTCGAAGAGAAAAATAATTAAAACCAAAATCCTCGTTTCAAAATTTGATAAAATCAAATTTGAAAACCGGGGAAATCCCCAACTCTCTCCGAGGGTCCTTGAGTTGCTTAGGATTTTGAGGATCGCGAGACGAAATGCAATAAAATATGATATGCAAGAATGATCTATGTATAACATTCCAAATTGAAAACTTGTGATGTTACAAACCTACCCCCTTAAGATGATTCTCGCCCTCGAGATTCGGGTTGGCTAGAAAATAGGTGTGGGTGGTCTTTGCGAAGACCATCCTCTCGTTCCCACGTGGCTTCGTCTTTGGTATGGTGGCTCCACTGAACTTTGCAAAACTTAATAACCTTGCTGCGGGTGACTCAACTAGCAAACTCTAAAATCTTGACTGGCTTCTCCTCATAAGTCAAGTCATTGTCCAACTGAATCGTCTCCAAGGGTACGGTATCTCTTAGCGGTATGTCGGCCATCTCAGCATGGCACTTCTTCAACTGGGAAACGTGAAACACATCGTGAACTCCTGACAGTCCTTCAGGTAACTCCAACTTGTAGGCCACTTCTCCCATTCGTTCCAAAACACGATACGGTCCTACAAATCTCGGGGCTAACTTTCCCTTAACTCCAAAACGTTTCACTCCTCGCAAAGGTGATACTCATAGATATGCTCTATCTCCAATTTCATAGGTTACCTGCTTGCGTTTCGAATCTGCATAACTCTTCTTTCTGGACTGAGCTATCTTCAGTCTATCCCGAATCAATTTAACCTTCTCCTCAGACTCTTTGATCAAGTCTGGTCCAAACAACTTTCGGTCTCCAACTTCATCCCACATCAACGGTGTTCTGCACCTTCGGCCATACAGGGCTTGTAATGATGCCATTTTAATACTGGCTTGGTAACTATTGTTGTATGAGAACTCTGCATAAGGCAAATTGTCATCCCAACTAGACCCATAATCTAGCGCATAGGCTCTCAACATATCCTCCAAAATTTGGTTGACTCTCTCGGTCTGTCCATCCGTCTGCGGGTGAAATGTTGTACTGAACTCCAATCTCGTTCCCAAAGTCTGGTGCAGCTGATGCCAAAACTTTGAAGTAAACTGTGTTCCTCTATCTGATAGGATGGTCCTCGGGACTCCATGCAGACATACGATCCTGGTCATATATATCTTGGCCAACTTTGCACTGGTATAAGTTGTTTCCACTGGGATAAAGTGTGCCACTTTGGTCAAGCGGTCAACTACTACCCATATAGAATCATATCCTGATTTGGTCCTGGGCAATCCGGTGATAAAATCCATGCCAAGTTTATCCCACTTCCATTCGGGTATCGGCATAGGCTGTAACAATCCTGCGGGCTTTTGATGCTCTGCCTTCACTCTCTGACATACATCACATACGGCCACATACTCGGCGATATCCTTCTTCATACCTGTCCACCAGAAACGTTCCTTCACATCCAAATACATCTTGGTGTTTCCGGGATGTATTGAGTATGGTGAGCCATGAGCCTCCTGAAGTATTAACTTCCTGATCTCTGTGTTATTGGGAACATAAACACGGTCCTCAGACCACAGGGTGTCGTGCTCATCCTTACAAAAACCTTTGGCCTTTCCTTCGCTCATTTTCTCCTTTATCTCGCCAATCTCTTTGTCATCCTTCTGAGCTTCTCGAATTTTTCCCAACAATGTAGACTGCACCTCCATTGTTGCAACAAAACCTCTAGGAACAATCTCAAATTGAAGTTCCCGAAGATCCTGTGCTAACTCCTTCGACAATCCCGTGCTTATTAGGGTATTAGCATAGCTCTTCCGGCTCAAAGCGTTGGCTACGACATTGGCCTTGCCTGGATGATAATGAAGCTTCATGTCATAATCCTTTATAAGCTCCAACCATCTTCTCTGCCTAAGGTTTAGTTCCTTCTGGGTGAAAATGTACTTCAAACTCTTATGATCCGTGTACACATCACAATGGTTTCCAATAAGGTAATGTCTCCAAGTCTTCAACGCATGCACTATGGCTGATAGCTCCAAATCGTGCGTGGCATAATTTAACTCGTGTGGTTTTAGTAGTCGTGAGGCATACGAAACAACTCTTCCGTCCTGCATAAGCACACTTCCAAGTCCTAAGTGAGAGGCGTCGCAATACACTTGAAAATCCTTACGTATATCTGGCAGTGTCAGCACTGGGGCTGTAGTCAAACATTTCTTCAGCTCCTGGAAACTGGCCTCACAATCTTCCGTCCATTTAAACTTGATATCCTTCTTCAATAATTCTGTCATGGGCTTCACGATCTTGGAAAAATTCTCAATGAATCTACGGTAGTATCCTGCGAATCCAAGAAAACTGCGGATCTCGCTAACTGAAGTGGGTGCCAACCATTCAGTGACTGACTGAATCTTGGTGGGATCTACTGCTATACATTCTCCCGATATAACATGTCCAAGGAATCCGACTTCCTTCAACCAAAACTCGCATTTGCTGAACTTGGCATACAACTGATGTTCCCTGAGTTTCTCGAGAACTAAACGCAAATGCTCCTTGTGTTCCTCTTCGTTCTTCGAATATACCATTATATCATCAATGAACACCACAACAAACTTATCCAAATATTCCATGAATACTTTTTTCATTATGCTCATGAAATAGGCAGGGGCGTTAGTCAGTCCAAATGACATGGCCATATATTCGTATAGCCCGTACCATGTGGTGAAGGCTGTCTTTGGTATATCCTTCTCTCGTATCTTCAACTGATGATATCCTGATCGCAGATCGATCTTCAAAAACACCTTAGCTCCTTGCAGCTGGTCAAACAGACCATTGATCATCAGCAATGGGTACTTGTTCTTAATCGTCATTTCATTCAAGGCTCGATAATCAACAACCTTTCTTAGGGATTTATCCTTCTTCTCAACCAAAAGCACTAGGGCTCCCCATGGTGATGAACTCCGTCGAATGTAACCCTTCTCCAATAACTCCTTGATCTGTTTCTTAATCTCCTCCAGATCATTCGCGGGCATCCTATAGGGTCTCTTGGATATTGGCCCTGTGTCTGGCAATAGCACTATCAAAAACTCAATATCTCGGTCTGGTGGCATGCTTGGTAACTCCTCTGGGAAAACATCCGGGTAATCCTTTACTACAGGCACTTTTTCCTGAACAACTCCCGTGAGGGTATTTACTTGGCTACTTCTTGGCGCATGCCTGGATACATACTTGATCCTTTCTCCCTCCGGGGTGGTGAGACAAATTGACTTACTAACACAGTCAATGCTTCCTCTATACTTTGACATCCAGTCCATTCCTAATATCACATCCAATCCTTGTGACTCCAAGATAATTAGGTCGGACGGAAAAACATGGTTGCCAATGGTTAAGGGTATCTGGTCACACCATCGACTAGCCATATACTCTGCTCCAGGTGAGCTTCCTAATAGAGGGGTCCTAAGGGTTTGGGTCGGTAGTTTAAACTTATCCACGAATTCCCTTGATATGTATGAATGCGATGCACGAGTATCAAAAAGAACAAGAGCGGTAAATGACTTAATCAATAACTTACCTATAACCGCGTCTGGCTGCTCTTCAACCTCCTCCACGTTAACGTGGTTCACTTGTACTTTGTTGAATGGATTGGGCTTCTTCCCAGCGCTCCCATTTCCGTTTCCATTCTTCCCTTCCACTACAAGGAAAATGCCTACTAGTGGCACACCTGTTTTGCCTACTAATGGCGCACTACAGGTGCGCCACTAGCACCACGCCATTAGAATTTATTACTAATGGCGCACCATGCAGTGCGCCATTCGTATAGCCCATGGTGCGCCATTAGTATGCCTCTCAGGGGGCCATATTTACCCATGTGCTTTGGCATACTAATGGCGCACTGGTGGATGATGCGCCATTAGTGTGCTTTGGCTTACTAATGGCGCACTATGTGGTGGTGCTCCACTAGTATGAATACTAGGAATTTTTTATTTTCTGATACTTTCACAGGTTACAAAATATATTATTGGACAGAATATAGCTAGCACCACACAACAACAACAGATTCATCGAATACAATAGAAGATTAGTCTCCGAATACAATTCATCATAGTAGTCTCCAAATTTAAAATACTGAACAAAGTTAGAACATTACAAGTCTCAAAACCGCGAGTAGCAAGTTTGTCTTCACATTACAAGTCGATATCGATCATCTAAACTACCATCACATAGAAGAGAGCTGCGGTCATCATGATGAGCATAATCGCGATGAAACTGGTCTTCATCGGGTTCCTCCAACGCTCCCTCCTCTCTCCCGCTAGATAGCGCGCGTATCTAACTTCCGCCTCTGCCCTAGTGGTGTACCCTTTGTAACTGTTACCGCTGAAACAGTGAACCTGTCTCCGACACTCCTCCCAGTCGTCGTAGACTCCGGGAACCTTACCCTTGTACACGACAAACGACGGCATCTCCATGCACTAGCCAAACAAAACGTTAGTAACAATTCACAGACAATACATAAGCAATATATAAGTATGCAACAAAAGGATCGGAAGAGAAAAGCAACACATTAATAGCATCAATTACATCTAAGTTGAATGACTGTCCAAACCAAAGAGACATACAAGTTCATTGAAGTTTAATTACAACATGAGCCAATCAATGTTTCAAAACTACACATAGCATCACTACTTTTGACTCGACTCAAGGGACCGGAGCGTGGATGAAGCCGCCATCTCTCGTGATGGTCATGAAATCGCGGGCGTTGTCAACCTGCATTTGTAGCGTTGTGTCTATCTCACTGTTGGACAGTTGATTTCTGAGGTTGAACTGCCCCGAGGTACGAAGGTCATCTTGATGGATGATTTCTGCAAACTCCGACTGGATGCGAAAGAATTCTTGTCCGATGTCCGCGTCCTGGATTGCCGACAAGCTCGCGGCCCAATCTTTGAGATTATTTGGTAGCAGAAGGTGATTATGGTCCCGTACGATCGCCCGCATGTGATGGAGGGCGTAGTAGGCATCCTTCTGACCGCCAGGCGGCTGCTTGACGCAGCAGAACATCGTATTGTGGGCGAACACGTGCTTGCCGTACTGACGAATTGGCCTGGTGAAGGTGCCTCCAGATTTGGCATAGCCGGGGAGAACATCATCAAGAACTTTCTTGATATTTGTGTAGTCTTTCTTCGACTGACGGGCTTAAGAGGATGAGTGTGCAATGTGTGTCACTGCACAAAACACGGAATGTTAGAAAAAACGATCGAAATCTAAGAAATCATATGTTATGGGGCGGTTGAGGGGACGACTTACTCGGGAAAGTAAGGCACGGTGAAGTTATCCTTATCTGGGTTTGCCAGAATGACGCCTTCGAGGTAAGAACTCGCGACTTGCCAGTCCCCAACGCTGCCCAAGATCTTGGCACGCATGTAGAAGGGGTCGACTATCACGATGTCCGGGGTCTTGTCTCTAATGATCCGCATCTCCATACTCAGCAAAAATAGCCGAATGAAGGTGTAGTGCAGTGGATGAATGTTAAACATAGCGAAGATGTCATCAAACCGCAGGATGATCGTACCCCCGATGGAGTTATCCACAAAGCCCTTGCCCTCTGGCACCTTGGCCATGAAAACCGGGTATGCCATGTCATTCTCTCTGAGACACCGCTTATCCAAAGAAAGAACATTGTCATGCAGACTCCGCATAGCACCGGTTGCAGCGTCGAGCATATTAGTCGGTAGCATCGGCCTACCCGCCACATGCACCCTCCTCGAGATATCCTTAGGTGAAGGTGGCCCATCCTGAGCACGGATCGTACTCGGTGCCGGCTGGCTCGCGCCCTTGTTACTCTTTCTTTTCCGTCCCTTCTTCTTCTGCTGTAATGGGACCGAGTTTTGCTCACAGACCGCCTTCTTGAGTGTGTTGGGGCTGATAATATTTCGCACCTGGGCTATCTGAGGCTCGATGAAGTCGGCAGCTAGAGGCATCTCCTGAGAACTGAACGCCAGACGACGCCTGTTGCAATTGGGTTTCTCCACGGTACCAGCTAGATCGTGATCGTCTTTTGTAGGGTTGGGTTCTTGAGAAGGAGGCCCCAAGAATTCGTCATCGTACCCATGTTCGGCAAAGTACTTATCGACGTTGGTAAATGTACCGTCGTCGTCATCCGGATCCTATGCCAAATGCATGTTCGGATCCTGTGCCATAGGGATGTCCGGCATGTCCAGTAGTGTTGCGGCGGTCTTTCCATGGCTTGGTGCCGGCACGACTGGCGGTGTTGTCTTTGGGGTGGTGTCCCCCGCCCCCAAACAAATCTGGCTCTTCGACCAAAGCAGGGGCCAGCTTAGGCAGGCGCTGAGGGTCATCACATCATCTTCATCGGCCCCGGCGGGTCGAATCGAAGGTAACAACTCGTCGCAGCCTGGCAGCACCCGAACCAGTTGAACCCTGTACACAGTGGGTGGCAATGGATTACTGTGGAACACGGGGTTGCCCGGTTGAACGATTCTGCCCTTGGCGACATCGACCAACTCGTCGTTCACGAAGTGCAAGAGAGTACACGGAACGTCCGCGGCGCCCTGCGAAAACATGTAGGGCGTCAGGGTTGCCCAGTCAAAGGCAAGGAGATGAAATCCTCGGCCGAGAGGCTTAATTAGTTACCGTGATGATGGCGTCGAGCTCGGCTAATGTCGAGGTACCGCCAACGGCGGGCGTGCAATTGACGGAGGGGCCGCTTGCTGCCGAGGTGCCGGCCGGCGTACACCCGGGTGCATTAAGCTCCAATGCCCGTGCCGGCGTCGGAGACACCAATGCCGCCTCCGCCGGAGACACCAATGGCGCCGCATGCGCGTTGTGCAAGTTGCTGGCGTGAAGCTGGGAATCGGGGGCGGCCCCTGTTGGCCGCCCGCAATCCACGTCGTCAGCCCATGAATCAAGGTAGGCATAATGCCGGTGAGCGTCTATCCCAATTGTTGGTGCACTTGCTCTTGGACAGTCTCCAGAATCCGCGCCACTTGTGCCTTGAGTTCTTGAACCTCGTGCGACTGGCTTTCCGAGCTGGTCTTTCTCTCCTTCCGCCCACCAGCGTTATAGTATGACGACCATTTTGTGGACAAGCCTTTGTCGGCCACACGACCAGCTGACGACAGCTTACTGAGCTTATCCTTGTTTTTCATTACGTTCAACGCCCTATTTAGAGTGTTGTCCCAAGGGGTGCTCTGAGCCGACCCCGCGCTACTGCTTTCAGTCTCCTGCAGAAGGAATGTGAACCATTTAGAAATTTGGCTTCATTAATTAGAATGCAACCATATGGAGCTAATTACACGGGGGTGTATTCCTTACCAGAACAAGCTCAAGTGCCCCGGTCTTTAGATCAGTGGTAAGCTCCTTTGTTACCGGGTCCTCCTTGTACCGGGCCCTGACATAGTTCCTGGTCTGCTTGTCACGGTATTTCTTGAAGCGGGGCGGTAGGCCTTGCTCGGCACGCTCTGTGTCCTCCTTGTCCCATATAGGCTCCACGACTCTGCAACCATCGGGACCGATTTTGTGTTCCCCTAAGTTCAACTCCCGCATTTCTTTCCCCCACTGACTTGATTCGGAGGTTGCACTGCTCTCGCACTTGATCTTGAACTCCTTGTAGTCATCTTCGCTGATCGAAGGATTTTTCACCTTGATCTTCTCATAACTATCACCTTTCTCAATCATTCTCTTCACCGCGCTTCTCCAAGTAGACAGGGCCGTGCTCATCCTCATGAGGGCGGCACTGTTCACTTTATTCCCTAAGAGGCGTGTGTTTTCAAATTCAGCGGGGAACTTGTATCGTTCGTGCAGCTTCGTGAAGAGGAGGGTGCGCAAATTCCCTCGGTCCTTATGCCTTAGGTTCTCGGTGTTGATCGAGACGGTGCTCCGGAGAATGCACCCGAGCTGAACCGAGTACCCATTGACTATTTCTTTGGGCGCCGTTGGATGCCCGTCAGAGTTCACTTCAGTAAATTCCTCCTTGATGGTGCGGAGCACGTTCAGGCGCTGGTCCTTCTGTTGCCTCTTCGGTTGGCTGCCATCTGTGCGTGTGCTGCCATCATCAGTGGTGGCATCCTCGGCGGCACCATCAGTGGTGTCATCCCCGATGCCACTAGGGGTTGTGTAGTCAGGATCGGTTTCTTCCGCGACGTCCTCATAGCGGTGAGGTTCTTCCTCCATCTCCTGGGACAGCTCCTAGAATTGCTTGCCGCCCGACCGCCGACCTCATCGTTGTGGGCCATGTTTCGCTCTAAATAGGAAAAAAGTTTGGTAAAAAAGTTGGTTATTGTCAAGGAACAAGATCATGGTCTCATCATTTAGGTTTTGTCGACACCGAGGCATCCTAAAAGCTAAGCTTTTATCATTTAGGGTTTGTCGACGCCGAGGCACCCTAAAAGCCTAAGCTTTCATCATTTAGGTTTTTATCAACACCGAGGCACCCTAAAAGCGAAGGTTTTATAATTTAGGGTTTGTCAACGCTGAGGCCCATGCATAACACAAGAGGCAGTTGATCCTACTTAATTAAGTACTAAGATACCCCGGCCCATGCATTAGTAGCAAGTACCCCATATGTTCGATTTTTAGCAAAGTCATGCTAAAATTCATGGAAAATTTCAGCATGACCTTTGCTGAAAATAGGACATATGAAGTACCCGAATTTGCCGGAACTTTAGTTAATCAACATTCCGGCAAACTCAAGGGCCTCTCGGGGTACCTACAAAATCATCACGACACGATGGTCGGAGACAAAACCCAGCAAACTAGCACCACAATGTGCCTCTACTTTCATATGGATGAAAAGGCCACAGACCATATGGTCCTCTGCTTTCATATGGACAAAAATCAGCTCAACTTATGTGAGCTTCCATTCCAGATCTAATAGGCCACCCAACAAAAAATCATCAATAGTTTTAGCTGAAAAAATCATGGATTGCTGTTAACTGAAAATTAGTGAAAGAAACTGTTGCTGATCATGGATTACTGTTAATTAAAAATAGAGCATCTGGCTTGTCTTATCATGTTCACTAAGTCCACAAAAATTATTAGGGTGTGGTGGGTCGTCGGCAGCGGTGGAGCGGGGGAGGGTGCGGGGGGTCGTCGGCGGTGATGGAGCGGGGGAAGGGTGCGGGGGGTGCTCGGTGGCGAGGGGGGTAGCGATCGAGATGGAGGGGGATTGAGATCGAGTGTCCTCATGAATATTCAATATTTTTTCATATTGAATATGAAAAAATATCATCAAATTTGAAAAACTATTCATGAATTCAAAAAGTGCTCATGAAATTTAAAAATATTCATGATATCAAAAAGTGCCCATGAAATACAATCGAGAAATGAAGACTACGATTTAAATACAATCGATCTTAGCTAGCTATTTGTTCACAATCTTCTTGCCCTTCTTTTTCGCAAATGGAGTTCTTCTGTGGAACGGACGTCCTTTAGGGAGGGTGGTCCTGCTTCTTCTTGTGGTGTATGCTTCTACTTCATCGTTGTCGTCATGTTCCATCTTCGGGTTGCCGTACTTGTCGAAGTCTTGCTCATTGGCCACTCCATCCATTTCGATGATCTTCCTTTTGCCTCTCCTCACGACAACACGACTGGGCCTTGACGGGTCGGTAATGAAGATGCATTGGTCCACTTGGGAAGCCAGTACCCATGGCTCATTTTTCGCGATGACGTTTGTGCCCGCGGTTTTGGATTTTGCTTCGGGTATAACCATGGTGGTGAAATACCAGTCTTCTTTTAGGACGCTCTTGGCCCATCTGACACGGAACATCGGGACCTTCTCTCCTGCGTAGTTCAGCTCCCAGATCTCCTCGATCCTTCCGTAGTATCTGTCCTTGTCGTTACCGGTGTGGGATTCCATCGTTACCCCGGAGTTCTGATAACCATCGCTCTTCATGTCCTTTTCCTCGGTGTAGAATGTGTAGCTGTTGATATCGTACGCCTCATAGGTCATCAGGTTGTGCTCGACACCCTGTGACAAGGCGAATATGAGTTGTTCTTCCATGGAAGAATCCTCATGTAAAGGGTACGATAGAAGCTTCTACTTGAACCAACGCATGAAACATGAGTTGTGCTCTTTGATTATATCTCCATCCGTCCTTTGTTGGCCTCGGTCATTGTACATCTTCTCAATAAAGGTTTTGTGCTCTACCACCCAAGGATCGACCACGTCTATGTGTTGTAGTGCGACTAGGTTTGCTCTTTCAAAGTCGGCGAGTCGACCCTCGAAGTCGACATGCATTTCGCGGCGACCCTTATGGTGACCCCATCCAGCGAGCCTGCCGAGGTGCCTGTTGACGCGCAGACCAACGGGGTTCTCGATGCCTAGATAATTCGTGCAGTAGGAGATGCACTCTTCGGTCACAAAGCCCCTGGCTATGCTTCCCTCTGGACGTGACATGTTGCGAACGTATCCTTTGATGACACCATTCATCCTTTCGAATGGCATCATGCTGTGCAGGAACGTCGGCCCGAGTTGGATGATATCCTCCACGATATGGACCAGCAGATGCACCATAACGTCGAAGAATGCGGGCGGGAAGTACATCTAAAGCTCGCATAGTATCACCACGATCTCTTCCTGTAGCCTTCTGAGTTGCCTCACGCCAACCGACTTCCGAGAGATGACGTCAAAAAAGTTGCATAGGCCAAATAGCGTTTCACGGACGTGCGCGTCCATGATCCCATGGATTGCAACTGGAAGTATCTGCGTCATCAGCACGTGACAGTCGTGAGACTTCATCCCGCTGAACTTCTGCTTTGCTGGGTCTAGGTATCTGCTTATCTTCCCCGCGTAACCGTAAGGAAGTTCTACTCCTACGAGGCAAGTGAAAAACTGCTCGATCTCCTCCTGACTTAGAGTGAAGCACACGGGAGGGTAGTCATTTCCGGTCTTCTTGGCCTTTTTGCCTTTGCGACGACTTTCTGTGTCCTGTTTCGCCTCATCATCATCATCATTAGCGTGAAGCTCCTCCCTGATGCCCATTGATTTCAAGTCTGCCCTTGCTTTCGGCCCATCTTTGGTCCTCTCTGGCATGTTGAGCAGGGTACCAAGCAGACTCTCGCACACGTTCTGCATGATATGCATGACATCAAGGCTGTGAGGCACACGGTGGATCTTCCAGTACGACAAGTCCCAGAAAACAGACCTCGTTTTCCATACCTTCAGCAGCGGCTCTAGCGCCTTTCGCTTCTTTCCCGGCTCTGGCGTCTTTTGCTTCTTTCCGGGAAGTGGGCAATCATTCCAATTTTTCAATAGCTCGTCTATTTCCTCGCCGCTCCTCGTACGCGGGCGTCTTCGGGGTTCGGTTTCACCATCGAACAGATCCTTGCGTTTTCTCCACGGGTCATCGTCGCGAAGCCACCTTCGATGTCCCATGAACACGGTTTTTGAAGACCCTGGATCTCTATCTACCTGGCGATATGTTGTGTCATCCATGCACCTGATGCATCCAGAAAATCCATGGACCACCTGCCCTGCGAGATATCCGTAACCGAGATAGTCGTGCACCATCGTGAGCAGTGCGGCTCTCATAGGGAAATATTCTTTCTCTGCGGCGTCCCATGTATTGGCTGACGTTTTCCATAGCATGTCTAGCTCCTCTTTCAGCAGCCCCAGATACAGATTGATGTCGTTCCCTGGTTGTTTCGGCCCTTCAATTAGCATACTCATGTGAATGTACTTCCTCTTCATGCACAACCAGGGGTAAGGTTGTAGATCCACACAAACACAGGCCAGGTGCTATGTGTGCTTCTCTGGCTGCCAAACGGATTGATTCCATCGGTGCTCGCATCCAGCACGATGTTCCTTGGATCGTTCCCAAATTCTGGGTCTTCGAAGTTCAACGCTTGCCACTGGCTCGCATCCTTAGGGTGACTCAGCATCTTGTCTTTTTTATTTATCTCCGGATCATTTTTGTCATCTTCTCGCTTCTTCTCCTCCCTATCCGCATGCCAATGCAGGAGCTTTACTACCTTAGGGTCCGCGAAATACCATTGCAGACGAGGAGTGATCGGAAAGTACCACACCACTTTTCAAGGAGCTTTCTTCCTCTTCTTGTATCGAGTGACGCCGCACACCGGACATATGGTAGACTCCGCGTGCTCGTCCCGATAAATGATGCAATTGTTCATGCACACATGGTATTTCACGTGTGGTAAATCTAGAGGACACACGATTTTCTTCGCCTCCTCGAAACTGGTCGGGCACTTGTTCCCCTTGGGAAGACGTTCGTGCCAGAATGACATGTTCTCGTCGAAGCATGCGTCGGTCATTTTGTGTTTCATCTTCATCTCCAGAGCCATGAGCATTACTTTCGGGCGGGTATCCTCGGGCCTGCATCCTTCATACAATGGAGTAACCGCGTCTATCTCCAGTTGATCTAGCTTGGCTTTCTCTCGGGAGGCAACTCTTGCGTTACCCGTGTGCTTGAGAAGCAGCTCTTGAATATGAGGGTCCTGCACCCAGCCTCCATCGTCGTCTGCTCCGGCATCTTCATCTTCATGATCATGCCCTTCGTCTTGATCTTCCTCATCATCATGTCCGGCATCTTCTACATGATGACTGTGTACAGCATCACCGTCATGATCATGTCCTGGAGATTCTTCGTCTTCTCGCCCGCCCTTGTCATGGTGGTTGTCTTGCTGCCCTTCCTCATTTCTTGCCCAGCCCCCATGGACGACTTCATAGTCATCTTCATCACCTTGCCACCGATAGCCATCCATGAAACCACGCAAGAGCAGGTGGTCCCGCACCTGCCCGGAATCCGGGTCCGCAATAAGGCTCTTCAGCTTGCATCTTCGACACAGACATCTTATCTTCGTCTCATTCTTTTGAAGCATCTCGGCCTTCGCGGAGCTCAAAAACCTATTCACGATGCCTTCGGTCATCGTACGGACCATGGTCGCCTGCGGGGTAGAGCAAAATGATATTTTAGAACCAAGAAAAAATTTGGCATGACTTTCCCTAAAAATAGGACCAAAAAGAATGCATAGTGCCAAAATTCTCGCCGAAACAGAAATGAATCAACATTCCGGCACAATATTGGCAACTATCGTATTTCAAATACCGGTACCTGCAAACACAAACATATATGCAACACCACAAACTTACATAGATCTAGCTAGGCCATAAAAAGTGCATGTGCACATTGTTGGAGGGAGAAAAAAAAGTAGATCTACAACATAAAGATAGCTTTCCCCTTACTTACCTATCAAAAAAGGTAATTTAACCACTTAATTTTGATGAATCTATGGTGCAAATGAGGTGAGGAGGAAGAGGCAGCCAACACAAACTTGGAGGAGGAGGTGGAGAGAATGAAGTGGGGAAAGTGAGTGTGTAGGTGTGGCTGTCCAAAATATCTAGCTGGTCCCAGGTTACTAATGGTGCACCACCCACAAATGCACCATTAGTAACCCTGGTTACTAATGGCGCACCAGCTTGCGGTGCGCCATTAGTAGTTTTGCAAAAAAAATAGTAGTGGCGCACTGTGTGGCAGGTGCGCCATTACTAGTTAAACTAGTAATGGCGCACTGTGCCCCGGTGCGCCATTAGTATTTTTGGAAAAAGAAAAAAAATTGTTACTAGTGGCGCACCGTGTGTCCGGTGCGCCATTAGTGTCTACCACACTAATGGCGCACCAACTCATGGTGCACCATTAGTATATAGTAGTGGCGCACCACATTTCTGGTGCGCCATTAGTGGCCATATCATCTATATGTCTTTTCCTAGTAGTGTTCAGGGCACTCCGTGGCATAGTGTCCAGTCTTCCCGCACTTGAAACAAGTAACGTGGCTTAGGTCTCTCTTGGTGGGTGTGGCTGGATTGGGGCGGTTCTGATTGTTGCTTGCTCCATTCCCATTCCCATTCCTAGGGCCAGTATGATTATGGTTACTTCCTCCATTATGGGTGTGGCCTCCATGGTTATGAACAAGTCCTCCCGAGTTCGGGGTTAGGCGAGGCTTCTGTTGAGCTCCTGAGTTATACCTCCCTTTTCCATACTTCCTCTTGCGACTCTCAATCTGCTGCTGCTTCCCTTCAATCATAAGAGCCTTATCTACCAACTCCTGGTAGTTGGTGAATGTTGCCATCATCAACTGCATACTCATCTCATCATTCAGCCCTTCCATGAACTGCATACTCATTTCACTCAATCAATCAAGGCATACAATCGGTCTAACTATCGTAAAAGTGCTCGGACTATACTATTTACATGGTGGAATACTACTACTGATGTGGTGGTCTACTAAAAATATTCCTCGGTTGCAGACTCCATGACATCTGCTCCAGCTTCGTCTTCAAAGTCATCATCGCTCCGGTAGGAGTCGGTGTCGTCGATGATGATGTAGTCCTCTGGCGAATCTCCTTGGGTTCTTCGTCTTCTTCTACTTGTGTGGGGTCTCGCATGAATATTCCGATCTTCTTAATCAGGTCGTCATTCTTCTCCACTAGTATGATGATTTCCTCCTCATAATCTTCACGTGTAGCCTTGAGTTCCTCCTCCAGTTCCATGATCCTAGCCATTGCCTTCTTCAGATCCATCATGCCTGTGCACATCTGGTTCTCCTGGCGACGAATATGATGGTTTAAGTCCTGGATGAAAGCTGCAATTGATCTATCCTTCCTGGTGCTGATCATCTCCCATTGCTCATCTCGGCACCCACAAATCTGATAGATAGTATCCTTAAGCTCCTTATGATAAACTTCTCCAATGCGTCCCATGGTGATGTGAGTTGCCATACTCTTTCCTAGACTCCAGGTTGGTGCATCGAAGGAAAACTCTATGGTTTTAGTAACTGGCGTGAAGGTTCTTCCTGAAACTTGAACTTGAATCATCCATCGCTCCTCTTCTGGTAAAGTGGCGTTGTAGGTCCCGATGAAGCTTGGTATTCCTATGTTCAGGTACCTAGTGACTTCCTTCAAGTGTCGTCCAAAAGGTGCTTCTTCATCTGGTTGTGCAAACTTGTTCCTTGCGTCCGCCATCCTAAAGAGTAGAAAATGGAGAGGAGTCAGAAATGAGAAGAGAATAGTGATCTATGGTTTTAGCTTAGTGGTCGTGTCCTACACTCAGTGTGTGCTCTGATACCATCTTGTAGCGATCCGACCTCAAACGGTCAAGTCTTTGTGCTTTAGTGTCATCCCTGGATCGGTAATGCTAACACACACAGTACTCGAGGATTTATAACAGAGTAGCAATCACACACTTATTACATCGAATGTCTCCAAAGAGAACTTATTACAATAAATATGGCTTAAGGCCATCTAATACGATAACAGCGGAAGGCTTGGAAGATAAAGTGAGTCCATCAACTCCAACGGCATACCTTAGCTGCACGGCAACGACCTAACGAACCTTACTCCTCGTCTAAAAAGTCTGCAACATAATACGGTGCAGCCTGAAAATGGGAGAGCAGATGGAATATGCTGGCAAAGTAACACAGTAGAGCAAGAACAGAATAATGCTATCACTACATGCATATTTGGCTGGTCGAAAGCTCTATGGTTATAGTTTTTGCGAAAAGCCAATTTTTCCCTACAACAAATGAATAGATTTTTAATTTAACTATCATGGTAGTTGAAACATCATTGAGAAGGTTCCTCCAACTCAATCCCAATTAAGCTAATTATCAACCCAACAATATTAATTTAGAATGATCAGATACTTAAGATACTCCAAGTACTAGATACTCAAGATGTCCATAACTGGGGACACGGCTAACCATGATTAGTTTGTACACTCTGCAGAGGGTTGCGCACTTTTCCCCACAAGACACGATCGCCTCCGTTGGATTTCTCGCACTACATGGTGTTTGAGAAACGGATGACTGAGACACAGTCTTTCAGAAACATTAACTCTCTACTCCGGGCAGACCATACCAAACCTACAATCCCACTACGTGTTGATCCACCTCTTCAAGAGCTTCACGTGACTTACTCAACTATGCTAGAGCCCATATTAGCTTGTGGCTGCACACGGAAGTTTCTAGCATGAATAATCTTAGTTCTCTTTGAGCTTGGGTGGCGGTCCATAGGAGGATCACACGGGTACTCCGGGATTTCCAAAAAAATACAGGCAACACTAGGTACTCCAGGTGCCTCAATCCACCCAGACGTGTATTTAAGTTTCCATCTTAAGTTGAACCATTAATTAACAATCTCACATCTGTCATGGATTTCACTCACACAAACCTCGTCTACGAGCATAGCATAGCAATTTAGGCAATACACAAGAGTAACTCCCAAGGGTTTGAATGTAACAGGGTAATAGGTTCTACCTCATCAACTACTTCCCAACCCACAAGTTATTGACATCCTAACCATGCAATGTTTGAGGATTGGAACTAATGCATAAATACTGGGTGATAAAGGGTATGATCAAAGTGTTACTTTCCTTGCTGACGATCCGCGTAACCTAGAGACTCCAAATAACATGCTTCGCACTCCAGGAATTCTATCGCAAACAAACAATAGCATACATAAGCAAACAAGCAAAGAAGCACGGGTAAAATTCAAATAAGAGGATCTAACCAGAAAGTTCAACTTAAGAACTCCGGTTTGCAAAAAGAATCAAATCAAACAGAGCAACGAAACTCAAACGGTGAAAGAAACAAGATCCATTTACTAATCTGGACCTAGGTCAAATTCTACAGTAGCAAAAACTTGTGCAAGTTGGTTAAGCGGAAAGAGGGTCTCGAGACGAATATCTAGGCGCTTGAATCGCCTGATTCCGACTAAAGAGCGAAAAGATAAACTAGAACGAAAATCGGATCAGAAATCGCGATCAGTAAAATATCCGCGAAGAAATCCGATAAAAGTAAACTGACAAACAGGCTAACAAACAAGCGTTCGTTATCTGTAACTAGCGAGCGAAAACCAATCGTTTAAACGAACGTCCGGACGAACGTCCGCTAACAGGAAAAACCGGGAAAAAAACCGGTGAACCAAAAAAAACGGGTTAGGGGTTTTCTAAAAAAACCAAATCGGTTTTCTAAAAAAAACGACGGCGACGACGCGTTACCTCGTCGGATCCGGCGGGGTGCGGCTCCGGCTGGGCTGGTGGGCGGCGGGGCTCAGGCGGCGGCGGCTTGGCGGCGGCAGGCGGCGAGGCGGGCTGCGGCAGCGGCGAGGGCTACGATGGTGGTGGTGGCGAGGCGGGGTGGGCGCAGCGCTATTTAAAGGGGCGAGGGGGCGGCGTGGCTTGGGCGAGGGGGCGCCCGGGGAGGAGTCCGGCTCGGACTCCCCTCGGCGTCCGTGCTGTGCAGGACGGCGCGCGCGAGGGAGACGGCGGCGGATTTTTTTATATAAATAATTCCGCCGAAACTAAGAAAAATCCTAGAAAATAAAATAAAAAGCTAAAAATGCCAAAACAAATTTTCACCGTCTAAATGAAATATTTAGAACGAGATGAATATTTTCTTGGCCCTAAAATGCAATTTTGAAAACATGCAATTTTTCTAATGCAAACAAAATTGCAAATAAAATCCAAATAAAATAAATATTGATTTTACTATTTTTCCTCCAATATTTCTTTTATTTTGGAGAAGTCATATTATCTCCTCTCATATATTTTAATATGAAATATTCTCGGTGAGAAAAATAATTAAAACCAAAATCCTCGTTTCAAAATTTGATAAAATCAAATTTGAAAACCGGGGAAATCCCCAACTCTCTCCGAGGGTCCTTGAGTTGCTTAGGATTTCGAGGATCGCGAGACGAAATGCAATAAAATATGATATCCAAGAATGATCTATGTATAACATTCCAAATTGAAAATTTGGGATGTTACAGGCGACTGGCCTACCGGAATGTTAGAGGGCACATGTCAAGTTTGTGTGTGGCAGGGAGACATGACTAGAGCGCTCGATGTATCGGTGTGTGTGTGGGGGAGGGGGGTGGGGGGAGGGGTAGGCAGAGGCCTAACTATAGAGGTAGAACGACTCGTATATGTGTTGAGAAGGAGAGACCCATCTATATCTTGAGGGAGATCAGTCGACATCCATACATAACTGAAGGACGGGAAATATGATGGGACAGAGAGAGAGGAGAGAGAAAGGGAGGGAGAGGGAGGGAGAGTGGTAGAGTGCTGGATGGGTGATGGAGTTGCTTCTCGAAGATGGTGGGAGAGGCCTACTAGACAAACTGAGGGTGGAACTGCAATGTTATCAATAAGAGTGGGGATGTGTTTCTGTGTGTGCCTATGCATGATAGATCTGTCGGGACGCATCCATGGATGATGAAGGGGAACCATGTGTTTGGTAAGCAAACCTAACTAGATCGATAGATCAATTGTTGTTTGTCGGAGGAAGGGAGAGACACAACTAATGAGGTAGATCGATTAACGTGTGGGTAAAATGAGTTATAAGGACCTAGCTAGCTATATGTATAGCGAGAGATTGGTCGGTGTACGTCCATTTGTTAGAGGCAAATAAGGCCCAGTGAGATGGATAGACAGAGAGAATGGAGCTAGGAGGTGGTGCGAGAGGCCCAACTACTAGATAGATAGGGGGAGGAGTGTGCGGTTGTGAGATCGATGAAAAGAGGGGCGAGAGTTTACACGCGTGTCTGACCGTATGAGAGACACGAGGCAAGCACACATAAAGGAGGAGATTGAAGGTGTGTGTGTGTATCTTGTTAGCAGGCATCGCTGGAGAGGTTTATCGATCGGTGTGTGTCAGAAAGGAGTTGTGGAGACTCTGGGAGAACGACCTAAAGAAAAAAATGAATGTGCCCAGTGGATAGAATGCCGAGGAAGGGGGAGGGCGAGGAGGGCGTGTGCATGCACGAGAGAAAGTTAGTGGTAGCTACAAAGGTTAGAGGATTGTGTGGGTGTAAGAGACTAACAAAGATCATAATTTGATATGAAAGCGGATTCATATATTTGAATAGGAGACCATAGTGTTTTAAACATTGCATGCATGAATATAGCGGTGATACACGTGCTGTGCACATGTTATACCATAATGTGATAATGCATGGCGTTTGCAACTCACAACTAAATGCCGAACAATCTAAACCATACTATACATCAAACAATCTCACATTTTATTTGAATTTGTGATAATGTGTGGCGTTTGCAGCTTACAACTAAATATCGAACAATCTAAACAATACTATATATTGAACATTCTCACATTTTATTTGAATTTGTGGTAATGTGTGGTGTTTGCAACTCACATCTAAATACTTGTAGGCGTAGGGGGCGGGGCACCATACATAATGTGATAAACACATTATACATATGAGACATGGTTTAGATTATGAAGATCTAGCTAGAGCTAGAAATGTAATGTGATTTGAAATCAAAATAAAGTGGATTAAAAAAATCTAGTTCGAGTTCATATAGTACACATAGTTCATATGTAACTCGAGACTAATCATGTGGTGTGCTGTGAAGATAATGCACAAACGATGGTTTAACTTGACAATAATGATGATTGTAGATCTTATTAAAACAGAGAAACAAATTCAAATGCTTTGACTTCACAACAATCATTACTGTAGATCTTATTCAAATAGAGAAATGAATTCAAATTTAGTTCATATTGAAGCGGTAATATATACGTTTGGAATGCACGAAAACATTCATTTGAGTAGTAGGTTGCATGCATTATACACGTAGCGAAATATTTTAATTGAACATAACATGAATTCAAAGTTTTAAATGACATTTGTAGTGCGCATTGATTGGTACAGTACACGTTAGGCTTGTCCGGAAATTTCAACCCGCGCCTTGTTAGCCCGAAATATTTAAGATATATCTTTGTCTCGTTGTGCTCCGACAACTCCCTCCATCTCAACCCGCGCCTTTCTATTCCTAAATTACAACGCGCGTGAAAACTCCCACCTCCTGTGAAATCCCGACACGCGAAATGCCTGTGGTACCCCTGAACCGAAAGAACTGCCTCAAATCGGTGGGGGTACTTTCGTAACTTACCCCACATTTCGGACAAGCGCGTCTCTAAGCCATGGTTCCCCACTGCCATCCCATCCGCCCACCCATTCATACACCAAGGCCGCGAAAACCCGCGATGAAACCCCACACCCTGCTCCGTCCGCCACCCAGCCGGAGCCTCTTCCCCGACGATGTCGTCCACAGCAACACCTCGACGTCCCTCATCCACCATACCGGATGAGGATCCGTCGTCGATCTCATCGTCCCACCGGTTCGGCCACCCCGTCCTCCACCTCCAGGGAGCTGCCCCGACGTTCCCCTCGTCTTTTGTGCCACCTCCATTCCCACACCATCGTCTTCACCTGCACCACCGGAAGAGCATCATCATCACCATTTCCTCGGATGAAGCTGCGGCCTAATCGGCGCCACCAAAGAGGTTGTACACTAATCGCCGCATTTTCTTCGGGATTCAACCTCATGGTGCCACCGGCGCTCGGTCCCGAGCCGACACGGCACGGCTCCATCCACGGCGGCATCGCCGGCCACTTCCTCCACGGAGTCGCTTCCTCGGCGACGACGTCCACATCAGTAGGAGCTGATGCTGCTTTAGCTCTTGCTCGCGTTGCTGCTCTGCTCTTGCTCTCGGTCCCCTGCCTGGTCTACTCTTGCTATTGCTCTTGCTCGCGTTGCTACTCTCGCTCTTGCTCATGCTTGCGATGCTGCTCCGATTTATCTACACTTCAGTCGAGTGAATCGACTTTTGGGTCAGTCGATTTTCAAGGGGTGGGGGGGCGGCTCGCTGGGGTGAAGGAAGAACTAGCCGCAGCGG
>NC_041384.1:168958495-168966970 GCF_002162155.2 Triticum dicoccoides
AGATGAACCGCAGGCCCTTGATTTCATATCCAACGGCTGCAAAATCGACTGACCAGAGATGAAAAAGTCAGTCGACAGACATGTAGCCTCACCATGCTAGTGTGTTCAGTTTCGACAGCAAAATTCAGTTTCGACAGCAAAATTCAGTTTCGACAGTTAAGTTCGGTTTCGACAGTTAAGTTCAGTTTCGACAGTTAAGTTCAGAGATGAGTGGCTGATGTATTTTACATCTAGCACTTTGTGGTTATGTATTTTACGTCATGTATTGGATATGCTATTAGAATTCCACTCAGGTTAATGTTGTTTGTTGTCTCTCTTGTCCTGCTTCAGCCTCGGCGTCGTACAACTCACCGGAGTTGCTCTAACGACGAAACCCTCCATCACAGCGGAGCAGTACCTCGGGCTCCATCTCCAGACGCCTAAGATCTTCTTCCCCTCCTCCGACAGCAAAGTCAGCCAGAGCATCCTCACTGGCCAACCCAGTCACGCTGAGATCGACATGGCTTCGCCAAAGAGGTTGTACACTTGTTGCATCTCTTTTTTTACTCTACATGTTATATATATTGTCCACTGAGCACACAGATTTGTTCCTTTAGTGTCTCCTTGAAAGAAAAAACGTAGGAATTTTAATTTTCACTTGTCCTCCTTTTCAAATTCCTATTCATGAAGCACAAGACTAAGAGATAGTAGCATAATAGCATTATAACC
Organism: Triticum dicoccoides; assembly: GCF_002162155.2. NCBI lineage: Eukaryota > Viridiplantae > Streptophyta > Magnoliopsida > Poales > Poaceae > Triticum > Triticum dicoccoides. The sequence continues at coordinate 168,959,204 of NC_041384.1, forward strand.
GTACATTTTCTTATGGTTTGACTTAATCTCACCATGCTTCTTTGCATCCTGCGATCTTCCAATTGTTGTGAATCAAACACCCAGATTGGCAGAAATCCTGTGTTTTTAAATTCTCTGTTTTGCACGTGCATTCCTATCCTATTCCTGTCTATTTCCTATCCTTGCATTGTTGGAACCCGCCAATTCAAACGAGCCCTTACAGAATTACTTCTATTACAGATAGTTGTCAAAGAAAACCTTGCGTGGTTTGTCCCGCTCCTGCTGCGCCTTCGTCCACCCTAGCTCAGCTGCTCCAACGACAGAAGGGTCCAGCACAGCAGGGATCCGGCCTCCAGACTGTCTTTCGCCGCCTCGGATCTTCTTCCCCGCCGCTGGCAGCCATGAAAACTGCATTACCATCATCAACCGAGCAGATGACCTCGAGGACTACATGGGTCCGCAAGAGAGGTCGCACTCTTTCGTGTTTGCTTACGTTATGCATCGCTTAATATTACATGCTACTTTATCGTCCTGTTCACTGATTAGACTCTGAGTCAGCTCCAAACTAATGGTCAAACATGAGTTATTAAATGGTTGTGGGGTACATATCGGGGCCGCTATCAATAGTATCTATCTACTATCTGGTTAATCTCCGGTGTCTACTATGAGTTTCATGTTGGGTGGGAAACAAACAGTAAAGAAGCCATTATCTGTATTTTTTAACTGAAGCCATTATCTACCTTCTATTATTGGTTTTGGGTCTATCCACAGGTTGCTACCATCACTCTGGATTTCTGCATGCACTCCTTACATAATCTCACTATGTTTAATTCCTATGCATGACAGTTATTGTAAACAATGGAACTGAACATGTAGAGCAAAAGAGACGAGCCTTGCTGTCACAGCCCTAGAATTGTTTGCAATAGTTGCATAAGAGAGCATCCATGCATCATGTCTAAATTCTGAAAGTTGAATTGAGGTTAGTTGAAACCCTCAGAAATCACTTCAGAAATAATCAACATTAAAAATCTTTTCAAATGAGTCCAAGGAAATGTTCCTGTTATTCTGTAAAAATATTGGCAAGAGGTAAAATTCAAACCAATATTTTTGGAGTTTCAGAAATATTATTTTGGGCATTTGAAATTAATTCAATAACTATTTGAATTGGATCTATATTTATTATATAATAAATATATGTTCAATAATTCTGGAAATTGTTGTGTAGCTTTGGATAAGTCCATTTAGTTCACACAATTATTTTCATGAATTTTGAAAATGGTTTGGTCTTTGAACTGAATCAAAACATATTAGCAAAAATAGAAAAACAGAACAATTAATAAAAGAGAGAGAGAGAAGGACTCACTTGAGCTTCTCACCTCCAGCAGAGCCGGCCCAGCTCCTGATCTGGCCCAGCCCACCAGGGGCTACCCGGTCTTCTTCCTCCTTTGACAGAAGGACAGAGGCGTGTGGCCACCGCGCGCCGGCGCATGCCCGGCCACCTCCTGCTTCTACCGCGACGCATCGGCCCTTCTAGCATCGCCACGCGACCCTTCTCGGTCCCCTGTCACTTTCCCCTCTATCCCTGGAGCTCCTCCCCTCCGCTATCTCTCGGCCCCAAGTGAGACCGAGAACCGCCGTCGCCGCCGTTCGCCGTAGTAACAGCCACCGCCACCCCCTCGCCCCTCTGAAGTGCCCATGGGCTCCGCCTCCGTCATCTATGCCTCCTCGACGAGCCAAGCAACCGGAGACGCGCCGCATCGCTGCCATCGACATCATCTTCAAGCTCTAGCCCCGGCGATCGCCGTCGCCACTCCGTCGTCTCCAGAGCCACCCCCGAGCTGAGGAGTACTTCAAACGATGCGCTGTGAGCTAATGGTTGTTTCCCCCATACTCCCCTGCTCGATTTCTTCCTCTAGCCTCGTCGCCCGTGAAACCGAGGCCGCCATCCGCCATGGCCGGCGAGCCCGCGCTCCAGAGCCTCTCCTGCTCGCTCCAGGGGCACTGACACGCTCCTGGCGCCTCCAAGAGGCTGCCTAGCCACTCCGTTTGCTCGCCCGAGCGCTGCAGCCGCAACCCCGCACTCACCCAAACTCCGGCGCCGCCGCGAGCTCACTTCTGGCGAGCTCCGTTCACCCCGCGGCCTCCCACCTGCTCCGTTGGATGCGCGCGAGCGAGGGCCTCCTCCCTGTGCCCTTCTCTCGCCCAGCCGCCTCATGTAGCATCGTCCCGTGTGGACTCCGCCGCGCGGGAAGGTCGCCGGCGGCTTAACTTCGGCCGTGTCGATGTGGCGCTGTCATTAGTGGCTAAGGACGCCACTAACTAACCCCCATGCTCACTGACACACGGGACCCACACCCTTAATTAACCTGGATTAGTTTCTGTTTAGGATTTGTTTAAGTCCAGTGGGCCCAGGCTGTCAGGTTTGACCTGCCCTGTCAGCATTGACCTGGCCCCACTGGTCAGCCTCTGTTCCTGCCTTGTCACACTGACCAACAGGACCCACGCGTCAGGTTTGACCTGGACCGTGCCCGTTGACCTGCTGACGTCATGATGATGTCAGGCTGACGCAGTAATCCTTTTCTAGATTTTAAATAAATCAGAAATGATTTGTTTAATTCAGAAAATATCCAAAACTTTGAAAAATCATAGAAATTCAACCGTAACTCCAAATAAGATAAATTATATATGAAAAATTATCAGAAAAATTCAAGGAATCCATCTGTACCATTTTCATGCATGTTTGAGCAAGGTAACCTCACTGTTTAGGATCAAACATGATTAGGGCAAATTTCATAATAGGTTTGGAATTGGAATTTGATATAGTTTTGAATTCCACTTCAATTAAAATGACTTTCTGTTGCATTATCCCAAAACACATTAATATTGCCATGTCATAGCATGCATCATATTGTTGCATATCGCCATGTGTTGATTGTGTTCTTTCTCAGTTGCCGGTGTTTGCCCCCCTCAGTATACGTTGATCCAGCGATGAATTGATGACACCGATGAAGAGCTATACTATCTTCAGAAGTGCCAGGCAAGCAAAACTCCCTTGTTCATTCCGATACAATCCCACTCTCTCGCTCCTGCTCTCTTTTACTGCATTAGGACAACAACGTTTCAATTGTTACATGTTGCGGTAGTTGAACCCCTTTCCTCTGCATGACCTGTCATTGCCACAGTAAATAGATGAAACCCACTAGCATGAGTAGGAGTTGTTTGAGCCCTGATGTGCCTACTCATTCATGTTTGTTTGTCATGCCTGCTACTGCTTAGAGTTGAGTCAGGTCTGATTCATCGGGGATGAATTGGAATGTGGTGAACATGTCCTACTATTGAGAGCTAAGTGTGTGAACACGATTTGGTAAAGGTAGCGGTGAGAGGCCATGTAGGAGTGCATGGTGGGTTGTCTCATTGCAGCCGTCCTTAGGAACTGAGTTCTGTGTTTGTGATCCATGAATAGTTACTACCACACATTGGGTTCCGATAACTCGACCCCTCTTGACTTATTAATCAACTCGATCTCTATTCAGGAGTTGCAACTAGTTTCTGGTGTTTGTAGGTAGTGTCGGGGATATACCCCACGGCGTACACCGGCCGGAAGTATAACCCAGCCGGACTAGGCGTTTCATTGGTAAACCGCCAGAGGATTGGCGGTTTACGTGTCTGGCGGTTCACTGGTATGACGATTCACGAGCCTGAAGACTCATTGGTGACCCGACGCGTGTTCCAGATGGATGACAAGGCCCAAGGCCCAGCAGGCCGGTTTAGGTTAATGGTGGGCCGGTTTAAGAGGAAAGGCATGAGGAACATTTGTCTTACAAGGAGTTAAGACATGGACTTGTATCCGCTTTGTATTAGAGATAGATTAGTCCTAATCCTAATAGGACTCTACATGTAACCCTCCCCTCCAACATATATAAGGAGGGGCAGGGCTCCCCAAAAGGGACAAGATCCACAAGTCCCACAAGTTGGACAAGTTAGGTTTAGACAATAGCTCTCGAGATAGAGCACTCTTGTAATTGTGATCATCATCATCAATATCAATGAAGCAGGATGTAGGCTTTTACCTCCACCGTGAGGGGCCGAACCTGGGTAAAACATCGCATCTCTCGCCCCGCTCAACCCCTCTCAAGCTACCACATAGATGCGTTGGCCTCGCGACTAAGTCCTGACACTAAGGACATCTGCCGTGACAATTCCACGACAGTTGGCGTCCACTGTGGGGCCTGCGCATGGTGGTATTGAGTTCTTGAAGGGATCTCTTTCAGGGACCGAGAAGCTACGACCTGCTGGATCAGCAAGAGCCGGCATGAAAAAAAAATCGCATCAACTACAAGTTCATCCATCAAGATCAAAAGAAGTTTTCAGCGGTGGCATATACAAAATTCAGATACAAAAGAAATTAGGGTTATGATTTGTTCATAGCCAAGAGTTGGCAATACATCTCGCCGAGATCGAGACGAAGCCAAACGTAATGCGACAATCAACCGAATCTGTCAGCAATTTCCACTGTAGGTTTGGTGATTGAATCCAATGTTTATTAGTAAATCCACAAGCAGCGATCCAATCGGCCCAGCTGTTTCCGTTCCACGAAGAGAAGTCCCAGGCTACAAGCCCCGATGGAATCAATTGTAGTAGCTCCTACTGCTACTTTGGGCGTGGAGGACAAGTCAAACAAAGAACGACTCGGACGAACTCGCTTCGAGCAGCTGCCTCTGCGCCATGCCTGGCTACCAGACCGCAACCGCATCGACCTCGCTTTGAGCCACCGCCGCTGCAGGCACACGTATTAATCAAACAAGTACTACTGGTCATATCAAGCAAAAGACTAGGATGGTTTACTATTTCTCAATGGCCAGAGCCACGATTCGTTGGGCTTGCAAGATTTAGATGGAAGAAAAGTCAAAGTAGGAAAAAGGGCCACTACCCTGAAGGGAACACGGGCGTGAGACAATGGATCCAGCCACGACCCGGAAGCGGACATCTCCGTTGACTCGGGTTCCACCGTTGGCTCGCCTATGCCTTTGCGGCAAGCTGCTGGTAGTAACAGCTGCACCGAGCCAGCCTCGCCTTCACCTCCAAGCTGCTACGTCGACCCGCCGCGGCCACTGTGCCAAGATGGCCTCGCCTTGCTCCACCTCAAGCCGCCTCCACTCCACTGCCGCTAAGCCGCCACAACCGACCAGTGGCCTTCGCCCCTGCAGACCGCCCGTGAGCTGAGCTGGCTGTCAAGCGACCTCGCCTCGCCTCCATGAGCCGCCATCGTCCTCTGCCGTCCCGCGCCAGGTCACTGGGATTCTGTAGTTGCCCCGGCCCTGCGTCACCTCCACTGTGGCCGGCCTCACGCCACCTTCGTGCCCATACAAGAGAAGTATTTTCTGCCCAGCAGCACGCGGTTCTTGAGAGGCTGAAGACAAGCTGCTACTGTTGAACAGTACTGACGTTGGTTCACGGGTGCTCGATGGCGCAGCACTGCTGCCAGAAGCTGTTTGGGAAAGAGGTGGTGATAGAGCTACGCAAAGGAACGATCAAGAGCTAAGAGAAATAATAAGAGGCTTCGGTCCACTCCGAGCTTTATTGATCAACTACAATAGTACGGCCATGCAATCTGCTGAAAATGACATCATGGGTTGGACAAAGAAAGGAGACTACAAGTCTATGATTACTGGAATATAGCATTCACCCGACGAAACATCAAGTGATATCTTTCCTCTGTGTTTTCTCAATATATTAATTCATCTGAGAATAATCATTCTAGTCTGTGGTATTTCTTCATAGGGCCATTGTTTATCATAACGGTGTTGTAAAGGGTGTGCGTCAATATTATTTTTGCACAAGCATTTGTCCACGCCATGCTGCTGGACGGATACTTGCGCAAGTCACCGCCCCGGCTACATCAACACAATTGACTGGTTCATCGTCCGCGCCTGCGGTCGACTCGCCCGCATCCGAGCCATTTCTAACACGGTGGACGACTAGCCCGTCCGCTCTCGCGGTCGGTTCAAACGTCCACACCGGCTCACAACAAGGAGGACAACTTGTGCGACCGCACCGGCTTACAACGCTGTAGCCGATTCATCTGTTTGCTCCTGCGGCCGACTCGGCCGTGATTGATTTCAGTTTCACCATGGTGACCATCAACTCCGTGGTGATAATTACTAACCTGACGCATCAGGTGAACTCCATCCAGCATATTTTTATAAATTATATATTGCTTTCTTAAAAGAGCAATTACTCTGGTTTGCAAGTTGTCCCATGCAGGATTCAAACCGGTCTATATCACGGTTAATTATGAAGAATCTCAAGCCAACTCCTCAAATCGCCTTGAGACTCGGGGGCTACAATGACATGACTTGGGAACTCCAGGTCATTGGAGGGAATGATAACCCGGTTCCGAAGGATACTGCCATATTGATGAAAATTGAAAGGCCGTCAGAAAATTGTCGGTTCAAAATAAAGAATGCCGGTTTAAAATCCGGTTCAAGGGAAATCTGTTCTCCCACAAAGCTCTGAAGCTCCCAAATCCTGTTTAAGAATTTACGGTTCAAGAGGAATTACTCTCTCGCAAGTTCGAGCTGAAGGGCCGTCAGAAAATTTACGGCTGAAAATGAAGATTCCGGTTTAAAATCCGGTTCAAGGGAAAGATGTCTCCCACAAAGCTTTGAAGCTCCCAATATCCGGTTCAAAATCCCGGTTCAAGAAAGATTTTATCTCTTGCAAAAAGTTAAAGGGTGTCAAAGAGGACCTGCTGCCATGATGTGTGGTTCAAACATGGGTATCATGCCTTATTGGCTTATCATATTATGGATCACTTGGGGGCTTGGTCATGTCTGAACCAGTCACGCCTCTTGATCGGCTCAATGCCACAGCATCACTTGGGGGCTTTGGTCGTGTCCGAACCAATGCAACACCTTTTTGATAGGCGAAAGCCACCAGATCACTTGGGGACTTGGTCATGTCTGAACCAGACACGCCTCTTGATCGGCCTAAGGCCACAGAATCACTTGGGGGCTTGGTCGAACCCGAACCATTGCCACGCCTCTTGATCGGCATAATGCCACTGTTTCATTTGGGGACCTGGCTGACTTGAACCATAGCTATGCCTATCGAGGGCTTGGTCGTGTCCGACCATGGTAACGCCATTTGATTGGCTCAATAAGCCTCTTTTTGCAAATGGTTTTATCATTGCCTTTGCTTGAATTTTTCTTTGATAGATATTTCTTTTATTTTTGTTGCGTTTTTAAACCGACATTGTTAATCCGGTTCAACTGTCAATTACAAATTGTCGGAAAACGGTCAGATCTTAATCCGGAGACTATCTGCCTGGTTTGGTTTTAAGTTACCATCCTATTATGGAGTAAACCGGTGTTTATCAACCCGGCTCGGCTTTCAACTACAAGTTGTCAGTACACGATCAAATTATAACCCGGAGACTATCAGCCCGGTCTGGTTTGACTATGAGTCGCCAGTATTATATATGGTTAAACCGGTGTTTATCACAACCCGACACGGTTTTATCATAAACCGGCACAATATGGAAGGAGTTATCAGTACTCAAGATTTGGGTTATCACCCTTACTACAAAAAGTTGGTAAAACCAACAATGTGATTCAATGTCACAGGTATGATATATTTCATATTTGATTATTCTTAAGTGCAGCCTTGGTTATAAACCCAGGTTATATGTTGGGCATTATGACCCGTCCGGCGGTAAACCGCCAGGACACTTTAAACTTGTTGTATGCAGAAACAGGTTTGTTAAACCGGCCTGGCTTTGGATTATAA
>NC_041384.1:168967154-168977617 GCF_002162155.2 Triticum dicoccoides
GCGCCATTGGCATCATGCGCTTATAAATCATTGGGTTATATTATTCAAATAGCCAAGTTTGGCTGAATTTTCATTATGATATTGAATGAATAAGGTTTTCACCGGATTATATTATCTTGAATAGCCAACATGGATGGATTTTTATGGTTATTAATAACCGGTATTATTAAGTTTTCAAAGTCGCTTTAGCGCAATGGCTATTATTTTATCAATGGATATGATTTATTCTACAATGGAATGAATAGTCCCGAGTCGCTGCAAGCTTACAACCCGGCACTTGGGGGCTACATTATTCAAATTGAGATTACATGCAAGTCTCATGTCGCTGCAAGCATGCATCATGACACTTGGGGGCTAATGCAAAGTTATTTTTACTAGTCTTATTGAAGACCCGACTCATCATATTATAATGAGCCGGCCCTCGGGGGCTACCAATCGCTCCTATCAACAATTCAAGCAATTACAAGTCCCAGGTTGCTGCAAGCATGACAACCCGGCACTTGGAGGCTACATATATGGAGTATTCAGTTTTGATATGAACAAACCGGATTTCTTCAAGATTGAAACACTTATTGGAGCAAGTCTTAAGTTATCACTATGTTCTCCTCTTAAGATTTGGGGGCTACAGGTATTATGCATATAAAGGAGGAACATCTTCATTTTATCAATTTTGAGCAAATCAGGAAGATCAATTACATGACCCGGTGTCGACAACAATTATGACCTGGTGCCATCAATATTTATAAACCGGTTGAGGGAGTCCTGGATTAGGGGGTGTTCGGGTAGCCGGACTATACCTTCAGCCGGACTCCAGGACTATGAAGATACAAGATTGAAGACTTCGTCCCGTGTCCGGATGGGACTTTCCTTGGCGTGGAAGGCAAGCTTGGCGATGCGGATATTCAAGATCTCCTACCATTGTAACCGACTCTGTGTAACCCTAACCCTATCCGGTGTCTATATAAACCGGAGGGTTGTAGTCCGTAGGCAATCAACTCCATACACAACAATCATACCATAGGCTAGCTTCTAGGGTTTGGCCTCCTTGATCTCGTGGTAGATCTACTCTTGTACTACCCATATCATCAATATTAATCAAGCAGGACGTAGGGTTTTACCTCCATCAAGAGGGCCCGAACCTGGGTAAAACATCGTGTCCCTTGTCTCCTGTTACCATCCGGCCTTGACGCACAGTTCGGGACCCCCTACCCGAGATCCGCCGGTTCTGACACCGACATTGGTGCTTTCATTGAGAGTTCCTCTGTGACGTCACAATCAGGAAGGATGCCTCCTCCCGTCTTTAAAGACGGCGCCATTGCTAAGGGAACCTTGGCTGTCGGCCAAACCCTCTGGCTAGGTGGTTTCCTCATGACCGCCTGTTCGGCTGTTGTGCCGACGGTGACCTCTCGGCTCATCAAAAGCAACCTACACGTCATCTCGGAGCTCGTCGAGCAGCTAGATCCAATGGAGCTCTCTTCCGTAAATGAGCTCTTGGATCGCATCGCCGCCCTGGGGGTCACTACGGATTACGACCAGGTTGGGCTTAAACCCGATCTAAGAGAAATTAACTCTCCCCAAGTCACCCACCGCGTTTCCATGGTAGAGACGTTGTGCGGCGACCCTTCATCTATTTTAAGGACTAGCTATGTCTGAATTCCCGACCCCTCCAAGCCGGATACCCGCGGAGGGGGAGATATAACTCAAGACCCGAGCTTGGGATCAGGCAACGGGCCAGATTCAGTGGACAACATCCAAGAATCCGAACTTCAGAGTTCGGAAACTCTTCGGCCTCCGAATCTTGGATTGGGTGAGGTTTCAGATTCAACGACACCCGCCCACCCAATCATAAGCGATCTCTCCCAAATCAGGTAGAGGCCTGAGGAAACAGTACATCATTACTGGGCCAGATTCCTCCTGGTTATGAACAGGATAAAGGATTGCCGCGAGGAAGACGCAATCTCAATTTTTTGCGGTAATTGCACGGACACGGGAATCCTTAACGCCGTAAGTCGTCGTGATATCACACACTTCGCTGACTTGGCGTCCATAGTACAAAAATACTTTGCGATGGAAAGCGCCTGGAAAACTGAAATAAATTTTTGGGATAATCCGGCCTTGAATAATAATCCCGTCCCAACTAAGAGGGTGCATCATCACAGGACACCCGGGATAAACACAAAAAAGCCAAAACCCTCTACAGGGCATGGAACTGTACTGGAAAGATGGCTTGATGGACCCTGTAGAATTCACAATACAGAGGACGCCACACCAACTCACAGCCTTAGAGCATGTTGGATACTCCGGCAGGTGGCCAAAATCGGCGAGGACCTCTTAATTCCGGAGGCAGCAGAAAGCCAGCCCAAGGACACTAGTACCGTTTTCACAGTCTTCGAGACTTTCGCATCAAACAATGTGCGAAAAAGAACACTCCGCAGCCTCGCCGAAGTTTATCAAGTTGCAACAATAAATCCATGGAACGACACTGCCATTACCTTCAACGCAAGTGATGAACTTAGATCCCGAACAGCCCGAGCACCAGCCGCATTGGTCCTTAGTCCCATAGTGGACGGCTTTCGCCTCACCAAGGTGCTCATGGATGGAGGCAGCGGACTGAACCTCATTTATGAGGAAACCCTTCAAAAATGGAAATAGACTGGAACCGCGTCGAGCGAAGCAGCACAACCTTTAGAGGAATAATCCCCAGTCGAGAAGCGCGCTGCACAGGAAAAATCACACTAGATGTGGTATTCGGCACACTGGATAATTACAGGTCCGAAGAAGTCACGTTTTAGGTGGCCCCGTTTAAGAGCGGATATCACGCCTTACTAGGGCGGGAAGCATTCACAATCTTCCAAGCAATACCCCATTACGGGTACATGAAGCTTAAGATGCCCGGGCCGAATGGAATTATCACTCTAGCTAGTGATCCAGACATAGCACTCCGCGCCAAAAACAAGACGGCCGCATTAGCCCTTGAGGCACTATCTGAAGCCTTAGCGGCCGAGGAACTGACTGCGCTACGCTCCACGGTTAACAGGGATGATGTGATACTCGACAAGAGATCCAAATCCACATCCTTCAAGCCAGCTGACGAAATAGTCAAATTCCAGGTCCATCCAACGGACCCCAATAAAACAGCTTCCATCGGGGCACGACTGAACCCTGATGTAGACGCCACACTGCGAGAGTTCCTACGAGAGAACTGGGACATTTTCGCCTGGCACCCTTCAGACATGCCAGGGATCCCACGCAGGCTAGCCGAACACAGCTTAAATATCCTAAAAGGATTCAAACCTGTCAAACAATCCCTTCAGCGTTTTTCCGAACCCAAGAGACAGGCTATGGGAGAGGAGCTAGCCAGGCTATTGGAGGCCGGATTCATTAGAGACATAAAACATCCAGACTGGCTAGCAAACCTGGTGATGGTACCAAAGAAGGACAAATCCTGGCGCCTGTGTGTCGATTTTAAAGACCTTAACAAGGCTTGCCCAAAGGATCCCTTCCCCCTCCCCCGTATCGATCAAATTATCGATGCCACCACAGGACATGATTCGTTGTGTTTCCTCAATGCATACTCCGGTTACCATCAAATCAAGATGGCAGAATCAGACCAAGCCGCAACAGCATTCATCACACCATACGGCCCATTCTGCTTCAACACAATGCCCTTCGGGCTGAAAATTGCCGGCGCAATATATCAGCGCATGATCCAGACATGTCTGGCAAACCAGATCGGCAAAACAGTGGAGGCGTATGTGGATGATGTGGTCGTCAAATCAAGACATGTCGAATCTCTAATAGACAACTTGAGGCTTACATTCGATAACCTCCAACAATATGACATCAAGCTCAACCCAGAAAAATGCGTCTTCGGTGTTCCAGCCGGAAAGCTCTTGGGCTTCATTGTATCCTGTAGAGGAATTAAAGCAAACCCAGCCAAGATCCGAGCTTTGTCACAATTGGATGTCCCAAAGGACCTTAAACAGATACAAAAATTAACCGGGTGCGTGGCGGCTTTAAGCCGCTTCATCTCTCGCTTGGGAGAAAAGGCACTACCCCTTTATCGCCTCCTTCGGCGCACCGAACACTTCGAGTGGACGAATGCCGCCACGGCCGGACTTGATGAAATAAAAGCCACATTGGCAACAAACCCAGTCCTGGCCGCGCCAATCACCGGCGAACCAATGTTATTGTACATTGCAGCAACACACCAAGTTGTCAGCGCAGTGCTCGTTGTCGAGCGGGAAACGGACGGACACAAATTCCCCCTTCAAAGGCCGGTCTACTACGTGTCCACTGTCCTCACTCCATGCAAATCACGGTGCCCGCATTATGAAAAGATTGCATACGCCGTATTCATGGCATCCCGGAAGCTACGACACTACTTTCAAGAGTGTTCCATAACAGTAGCCTGGGAAGTGCCACTAAACGATATTATCAACAACCGCGATGCAACAGGCCGGATTGCAAAATGGGCCATCGAGATTCTCCCGTTCGATATAACCTATAAGCCATAGCGAGCTATTAAATCGCAAGTTTTGGCCGACTTCGTCGCAGAATGGACGGAGGCCGAGCTCCCTAAAGAGTACGGCACATATTCAAATTGGATTATGCATTTCAATGGCTCCAAAATGTTGGCCGGACCGGGGGACGACATCGTCCTGACGTCCCCCACAGGAGACACAGTCCAATATGTGCTCCAAATCATGTACACGGATTCCAACAATGCAGCCGAATATGAGGCCCTCCTACATGGTCTCCGGATAGCAGTATCTATGGGTATCCAGCGCCTAGAGGTATGCGGGGATTCAAACCTCGCGATATCCCAAATAAATGGAGACTTCAACGCCAAGGACCCAAAAATGGCAGCTTACCGGAACGCCGTCCTAAAAATGTTAGCTCGGTTCGAAGGGCTGGAGTTTCACAATATAGCCCGAGAAAACAATCAAGCAGCGGATGTTCTGGCACGCATCGGAGCAAAACGCGACGCAGTTCCCCCCAACATCTTTTTGGAAAGATTTTTCAAGCCATCCGTAGCATGGGAGGGGGAACCCGCAAATAACAGCCCAGACCCAGCCGCACCACTCGACGCCGAACAATCTGACACAATTGGAGGCTCTGCCAATGAAATTACACCTTCAGCCCACATAATAAGGGCGGTTATCGCCCCGTGGACAGAACCATTCCTAGCCTACCTTACTAGGCAGGAACTCCCGGAGGACCAAAACGAGGCCCGCTGCATAGTGCGGAGATCTAAAGCCTATAGAGTCCATGAGGGAGAGCTTTATAAGAAAAGCACTACTGGAGTCCTTCAAAGGTGCATCTCCGAAGAGGAAGGGCGGAACCTTCTGGCTGAAATTCATGCCGGACTCGGTGGTCACCACGCCGTTGCTCGGTCCCTTGTTAGCAAGGCTTTCCGTACAGGCTTTTATTGGCCGACGGCCCGGGCAGACGCTCAGGACCTAGTCCAACGATGCGCTGGTTGCCAACTTTTTGCCAACCAAAGCCATATGCCACCCACCGCACTCCAAACTATACCCATCACCTGGCCTTTTGCGGTCTGGGGGCTTGACATGGTCGGACCCCTTAAAGGTGGGACCGATAGGAAAAAAATACTTACTGGTCATGGTGGATAAGTTCACCAAATGGATAGAAGCCAAGCCTGTTAAAACGGCCGAATCCGGACCTGTGATAGACTTCATATCCGGGGTTGCACACCGTTATGGCGTCCCCCACAACATCATAACCGATAACGATACAAACTTTACCGCCGACGAGGTAAAACTCTGGTGCAAAAACATGGGCATCAAGCTCGATTATGCTTCCGTCTATCACCCACAAACCAATGACCAGGTCGAACGCGCAAATGGTCTTATCATGAGCGGCATTAAACCTAGACTGGTGCGGTCCCTCAAGGAATCTAACACGCACTTGGTAGAGGAGCTCGACTCCGTGCTATGGGGGCTGCGGACCACGCCAAATCGCACCACCGGATACACACCATTTTTTATGGTGTACGGCGCAGAGGCAGTTCTGCCTTGCGACATAATTCATGACTCACCTAGAGTGTGCATGTACGAATAAAGAGAAGCTGAGCTTGATCGGCAGGACAACTTGGATGCCTTGGGGGAGGAGCGTGACGTGGCAAAACCCCGTTCCGCATTTTATCAACAGCAGGCCCAAAGATATCAAAGCAGAGAAGTACGGGCCAAAAATTACAATGTTGGCGAACTAGTTCTATGCCTGCCGGATAAGAAAAAGGACAAACTCAAGCCCAAGTGGGAAGGTCCATTAATAGTCGACCAAGTCCTAACTGGTGGGGCGTACCGCCTGCGAGACGCGTCGGACAACCGACTCGAGCCGAACCCGTGGAACGCCACCCGTCTCCGAAGATTCTATGCCTAGCGCCAGACTCTGTGTTCGTCTCCTTCCTCTGTCCATTTTTTGCATTTCTTTTTTTGTCTTACATTTCTCTCCTTCCCCTCTTTTCTTTTATAGCCCTTAAAGGCTCATCTAGTGACGCGCCACTCGCGCTCATTAAACCCGGGGGCTTCTTTAATAGAAGCTTATTTATATGGGCTTCACGCCCAACACATGCGTCAAACATCCGCATGTACCTTTTCTTCACCATTATATGCATCGATATGACTTAAGTTTTGGCCAAGCTGGGTTGCCTGGCTCCTATGCTTACCCCTACGTTCCCGATTGTTCAGCTGGGCGGTAAAGGGAGCACCTCTGCGATTGTTACTGCCGGGTCAGCTAGATGTGTACCTCAGACTGGGTGAAGCCGAAAGCTAGCGTTCTTAAGGGAATATTCGGTCGGTGAAATAAAATTTTTACTCATTTTATGCGCCCCCAGATGCTTTTTCTGCGTCTTTTCACGTAGTCCGGACATGCACTTTAGGGCATGCCTCCCAGCGAAAGGAACCCTTAATGGAACTATTCTCTCTGGAAGATGTTTCTTACTAACCATGTAATATAACATAACTAGTTGGGCACTTGTCTGATAAAGCACTAATGACCCCTACGCCTGGTCTCCACGCATACCCCGGTTCTTATATAACCGCTATGGTATTCGGACACACTCCGGACCGTCAGGTCCCGAGGTTGAAGCGAAAAGGTCGGCAATGACAAACAATCTACAATCCGGCTAGAAGGCATTACACATGTCAATTCAAAATTACATAGTCATTCTGACTGATTTTATTCCTCTTCTATACCATCTAACAGGCTGCCTAATTTACAGTCCTACTGGGAATACTTCGCGGCTAACTCTACTTGGCCGTATACTAAGCTTACAGGGATCTCCTTCCCGTCAGGCCCGGCTGGTCCGACCTCGGCCATGTGGTTTGGGTCAGACTTCGTAAAACGGGTCTTCACCATGGATCAGGCCTCCCTAGCGCCTTGTTGGCAAGACGATATCTTCCACAACCGGAAGTGCCGCCGAGCTCCCTTCAGCTTCTCCGCAAGCTCTCCAAGGCCCTCGGGCATGGAGTGGGCAGGCCATAAGGCTTGGGCAACGCCTCGCATCGCCTGCAGAATTCGCTCGTGCAGTTGCATGAGTTCGGGAAGAAGGTCACCCGTAGAACCGAGCATCTCCTCTGCAGGACGACCTGTGAGCATACCTACAGACATTACTCTGTTAGTCAACTTCCTCGCCGAACTCTTTTTTCAAAGTTCGTTCTAGCACTTACTAAATATGCCGCGTCGAAGCCGCTGATTCTCCTTCGTGGAGTCCGACAGCTGGCCACGAACATCTTTAAGTTCGACGTCTAGCCTGGTGTTGGCATCCTGAAGATCATTCTTCTCTTGCCTCACCTTTGTCAATGTACTCTCACCGGCCTTTAGCCGGCGTAAGAGTTGTTGCTTTTCCGGATCGAGTCCGGTGCCATCTGCAATATGATTTGTCAAATTTGCACCCACACCGCACAATACTAATCTTTCGAAGTGTATCTTACCTGAGGGGGTCTCTTTGGGCTCCCCTGCTGCGGCTAGTGCTGCCTCTAGTTGGGCCTTGCACTTTTCCAGCTCCTGGGATAGTACGGTATTCTTCTCTGTAAGAAGCTGCATATTAAATGATCCTTAAATCAGTTGCTCTAACTGCTTCAAGTCTCGGGGGCTACTGGCATATATATATATTTAACCAAAATTTTCTTACCCATATGTCTTTTACATACTACTCCGTGGCTCTGGCTAAACAATTTTGGGCGGCACAGAGGTACGCATCTCCCGAATTAAGGGCATCTAAAGCCTCTTGGGAGAAACAAGTGTCGCGTAGAACTGTCCGGCGAAGCCTGTGGTTCATGGCACTCTCCACTTTAGAATTTGTGGCAGACAGCCTGTCCGCATCCTCTGTCGGAGGAACGTCCGGTGCGCGCCTTGTGCTCGCCTCCGCTTCCTGGCCAGACGTTGGAGCCTGGCTGGTGGAGGCGCGATTGGCAACCTCTCCGGATGTAGTCCGGCGAGGTCTCTTCGTTCTGAAGATAGCACGAACGTTAATATGCCCTGACAGAATAACACCAGGGAAACAGAGGGTGCGCTATACCTTTGAGCCGACATCTCAGTCCGGACTACATTCCTTTTTGCCCCACGGGGCCCTGCGGCCCCTCGTTGGCTAGCCGCCGCAGGTTCGGCCTCCTGCCTCGAAAATCTCCCCTGCAAAACACGGCTGTCGTCAGAAACACCAGAATACGTGAGAGTGGAATCTCTCTCAAGGGAATGAGACTCCGGTTTCTATCACCTGGGAGGCCGGGATTAACCCTGGGTAATCAGCCGTGATGGCTACCAAGGTATTGTCCTTGCTTAGCTGATGGAACACCCCGTCGATAAGCTCCACCGATATGTCCGGATCCTCTTCGGAGACTGGGTCGAGGGACCATTCTGGGTCCTCGGGTTGTGGAGGGCGGCTGTTTATATCCTTTACCACCTGTCGCAGTTCCTGCATTGAAGTCGTTAGACTACATATCTAACCGTGGGAGTATAAAACAAACGGGCAAGCGCAGTTGTTCACTTACCCAACTTGGAGGATCGTACATAGTAAATCCGGCCTGCGGGATGACGCGGAGGAATTCCACCTTTTCTCCCTTGTACAAAGAGGATAAGATCTTTACTAAGGCGGCGGCTGAGGCCGGCCCCTTACGACCGTAACGTGTGGCGTCATCCTCCCCGTTGAAATCCCACATGGGGTCGCCTGTATATTGAAGCGGCTGCACCCCCGGCATAATGCTTGCGGCCATGACTCCAATCATGGTTAGTCCGGAAAGAGCCAACAGTCTTATCCGGCCCATCAGGTAAAGGACGTCTCTGTCGCTTTCTCTCTGAGAGCTCCCCGGACGCCAGCTCAAGCGTTTCTTCAATGGAGCACTGTTGAACTCAGGGAGACCGACCCGGATAGGGTCCGGTAGCGGGGCGTCATCTATGTAAAACCATTCCGAAGGCCAGTCTTCGGACGCCTTCTTTGGGGTTCAGGATAGGTATCTGGTCCCGGCGATGAGCCATACTTCGGCTCCACCCACTTGGTATATAGACCCCTCTCTAGAACAGGGCACCAGGCAGAATAACCTCTTCCACAGCGCGAAATGAGCCTCAACGCCTAAAAATAGCTCGCAAAGGGCGACGAAACCCGCAATATGCAATACGGAGGCGGGCGTGAGATTGTGCAGCTGGAGGCCGTAGAACTCCAGAAGCCCGCGGAGAAATGGGTGAATTGGAAATCCCAGTCCCCTTATTAGATAGGGGACGAGGCACACCTGCTCTCCTTTAGAAGGATTGGGGTGTAACACCCCGGATGTAACTTTCCCAATTATAGTCCAACTCTTGCCGTTTCCGGCATTAAGTTATTTTATTTTTCTCGGGTTCGGGTCTTTGTCTCCGTGTGTTGTGATCGTTGTCATGCATCTCATATCATGTCATCATGTGCTTTGCACTTGCATACGTGTTCGTCTCATGCATTCGAGCATTTTCCCCGTTGTCCGTTTTGCATTCCGGCGCTTCGTTCTCCTCCGGTGGTCATTTCTAGCTTTCTTTCGTGTGTGGGGTTTAAACATTTCCGGATTGGACCGATACTTGCCAAGCGGCCTTGGTTTACTACCAATAGACCGCCTGTCAAGTTTCGTATCATTTGGACTTCGTTTGATACTCCAACGGTTAACCGAGGGACCGAAAAGGCGTCGTGTGTGTTGCAGCCCAACACCCCTCCAATTTGGCCCAAAAGCCACCTAAGTCTTCTCCATCATCTAGAGCGTTCGATCACGATCGCGTGGCCAAAAACCGCACCTCATTTGGACTCTCCTAGCTCCCTTTATGCCTATTTAAGGACCCCTTCCCCGAAATCTGGATCTCCCTCTCCGAAACCCTAATTCCCAGATCCACGCCGGCCGGACACGTCCGCCCCGGCCGGACACGTCCGCCGCCGCCCCCTCGCCCAATCGCCGCCTGCCACGTCACAGCCACCAACCCGCCGC
>NC_041384.1:168978231-168987682 GCF_002162155.2 Triticum dicoccoides
CGCCGCGCCGCCCCGTCGCCCCGCGGCGCCGCTCGCCATCCCGGCCGCCGCCTCCACGCCACCTCGCCGCCCTCCTCCGGATCCGCCGTCGGGGAATAGTGCCTCGCCGGCCCCGCCTCGATTTCCGCGCCGGGTCAAACCCTAGATCTCGGAGGTGTTTTTTTTTCACCAAGTCCCGAGTTTTGTAGATCCAAGTGCCCCTGTTCATGACCCCGTAACTTTGCATCCGTAGCTCCGATTCATGCATATAGCATATCGAAATGTTCATCTCAGAGAGTCCATCATTTCATTCCATTGCATCATTTTCATTTGAGTTCATATTGATGCCCGAAATGCAGTTAGAAGAGGGATACTTGAGATAATTGTCAGATCTGCTACTCCATTTAGGTTTTTGTCATTTTTGCCATGATTAATGTGTGCATGCTATGCCCTGATGCTCTACATGTGTTTTGTTAAGGGTTTTGTCATCTTTCCAGAGGTGCAACCCATGTATTTTTGTGATGTGTGTGGTGACTTGTGCAAGCTTGCAAAGTGGTGCACTTGCTAATTCTGTTTTCAGGGACTTAGCAATTTCACTAAGTCCTGGAGCTGCTTATCTCATGTTGTCATATGTTCATGTTGTTTCCTAGTGATCCATGCCTCTTTTGAGGATGATCAGTAAGGATGTTTTGTTAATATTGTAGTGCTCTATCCATCCATGTCTTTGTTTGCAATTATGGAGCACCCTAGCTTGAGTCAATTGAGCTCTACTTTTGCTACTTTATGAATCTGGGCAGATTGTCAACTTGTTTGCAATTTTTCCGGTGATGTTGTAGTTGATCCGTGCATGATATGCTATTGTTATTGACATGTCTAGCTTGAATTTTGTGCCTTCTTGATGGATATATGCTTTTCTTGCCATGACTTGCTCCGTAGTGAGTTCATCGAGCTCGTAAACATGCCTACTTGAGTTATGTTTCAGCATGTGTCAGTTTTTCACTAAGTCTAAAAACTGATTATGTTTTTGCTATGTTCACATGCTTGCAATTGTATTTTTTGATCCCTTTTGGCTCAAGGTCACTAAGGGACTTTTGTTAAGCTCTTTGAGTAGCTCCATGCCATGCTTTACTTTGCCATGATCAGATCCTGTAGCATGTAGTTTTGTTGCTCCGAAGAGGGCTACCTGATCTGAAATTCCAGACAAGTGTTGATTTCACTGTCTGAGATCTGTTTGTCATATGCATTTTTGCCATGCTTGTTTGAACCTGTTAATGGATGAATTGGCCGTAGCTCAGTGCTAGACGTTTGTTAAGCATCTTGTATGCATCCCTGCCATGTATTTTGTTGTCATGTTTGGGTGCTGTAGCATGTTCATCTCATTGCATTTAGATGGCTACTTGCTGTAAATCGCAGGCCGGTGTCATTTTTGAATCGCTTGCCATTTCCAAATCGCAACTCCGATTCCGGTGTTCTTTATATTGTTTTCAAGCGATTTCATCTCATCTTTCCAGTGGAACACTTGGATCTCCAAGTTAAGGCCAGGTTCATGCATTTCCTGTCATATCTTGCATTTTGCATCCTTCATCGCATCCCGCATAGCATATCATCTTTGCATTGTGTTGTTTGAGTTTGCACGTGGTTGATTGTGTCCTTGTTGATTGTTTGTCTTGTTTGGGTAGAGCCAGGAGACGAGTTCGCTAACGAGGAGCCTGTTGAGTTTGCTTTTGAGGATCCAGTCAACTCTGACAACTGTGCAGGCAAGATGATCATACCCCCGAAATCACTACTATCTTTGCTATGCTAGTTTGCTCGCTCTTTTTCTATGCCATTGCTACGATGTCTACCACTTGCTTTCAAGCCTCCCAAATTTCCATCTCAAACCTCTAACCCACCATTGTCCTAGCAAACCGTTGATTGGCTATGTTACCGCTTTGCTCAGCCCCTCTTATAGCGTTGCTAGTTGCAGGTAAAGATTGAAGGCCGTTCCTTGTTGGAACATTTATTTACTTGTAGGGATATCATTATATTGCTATGTTATATTCATGCATCTATATACTTGGTAAAGGATGGAAGGCTCGGCCTCTCGCCTAGTGTTCTGTTCCACTCTTGCCACCCTAGTTTCTGTCATATCGGTGTTATGTTCCCGGATTTTCCGTTCCTTACGCGGTTGGGTTATAATGGGAACCCCTTGATAGTTCGCCTTGATTAAAGCTTTTCCAGCAATGCCCAACCTTGGTCTTACCTTTCATCACCTAGCCCTTTTCTTTCCCTTGGGTTCTGCAGACTCAAGGGTCATCTTATTTTACCCCCCCCCCCCGGGCCAGTGCTCCTCTGAGTGTTGGTCCAACCGAGCGATGTCCGGGGCTACTAGGGGCAACTCTAGGCTGGCCTACCCGACGTCTGGCTCATCTGAGTGTGCCCTGAGAACGAGATATGTGCAGCTCCTATCGGGATTTGTCGGCACATTCGGGCGGTGTTGCTAGTCTTGTTTTAACCTGTCGAAGTGTCTTGAGTAACCGAGATACCGAGTCTGATCGGAACATCTTGGGAGGAGGTCTATTCCTTCGTTGACCGTGAGAGCTTGTCATGGGCTAAGTTGGGACTCCCCTGCAGGGATTTGAACTTTCGAAAGCCGTCCCCGCGGTTATGGGCAGATGGGATTTTGTTAATGTCCGGTTGTAGATAACTTGAACCTTAATTAATTAAAATGAATCAACTGAGTGTGTTACCGTGATGGCCTCTTCTCGGTGGAGTCCGGGAAGTGGACACGGTATTGGAGTAATGTTTGCGCAGGTTGCTCTCTAGTTTCTCGCTCGCGCTTTGCCTCCTCTTCTCGCTCTCTTTTGCGAATAAGTTAGCCACCATACTTGCTAGTCGCTTGCTGCAGCTCCACATATTTTTACCTTGCCTTACCTATAAGCTTAAATAGTCTTGATCACGAGGGTGCAAGATTGCTGAGTCCCTGTGGCTCACAGATTACTATTACACCAGATGCAGGGCCTGATGATTCCGCTCCAGGAAACGTGTTTGAGCTAAAGTGGGAGTTCGATGAAGACTCTCAATGTTACTATGTTTCTTTTCCCGATGATCAGTAGTGGTGCCCAGTTGGGGGTGAATGGGACCGTTGTCACATGCTGGGTTCTCTTTTATTTTGGCGTCGTAGTCGGGCCATGAGTGTTTGGATGATGTAATGTTATTTATGTACTTGATTGACGTGGCGAGTGTAAGCCAACTATGTTATCTCCCCTTTATTATTCATATTACATGGGATGTTGTGAAGATTGCCTAACTTGCGACATATGCCTTCAATGCGATTATGCCTCTAAGTCGTGCCTCGACACGTGGGAGATATAGTCGCATCGAGGGTGTGACAAGTTGGTAATCAGAGAACCCCCCGACCTTAGGAGCCCCATTGCTTGATCGTTATTAGCGGCCGAGTTGTGTCTAGAAAAATGTTTTGAGTCATTTAGGAATTATATATCGGAGAGTTTAGGAATTCTTTTTACTTCCCAGTCTCCTCATCGCTCTGGTAAATGTCCTGACGTAGAGTTTTGACTCTTCTCTTCTCAAATTTCACTAAAAAAAATTTTAGGATCACGCGGGTATCTTGGAATCATTTCGATGGTTTTATGATGTGAACATTGTCTTGGTGCCTCCTGTCAGGGGTTTAGTGGAAGTGTCCCTGGGAGTTGAGCTCTGAGGTGTTGTCATCATAATTTTATCGTTGCAGTTCTGGAATACCTGAGTCTAGTACGACGACATCGAAAATCTCTTTTATGCAGTTCGTTGGTGAGATAACCTCGACGCCACCCAGTACTGGGGCGGGAGTTCGGGAGTATTGCCATAACTTGTATAACGGATGCTTTTCGAAGGTTGAAGTAGATGGTTTCCAAAGTTTTCTTGGTTATGTGTTGAAGGATGGATATAGCTGGATGTAGGATTTGCTAGTTTGGGTGAGATATTATGCTTCCCCTGTATCCCCAACACCTGATTGCATAACCGGAAAGGTTCGGGAGTTTCATAGGTGGGAATTCTTGTAGCTCTAGTTCTTCTTCCACGGATATTGGTTTGAGATTGGGATTTCTTACCGATTATTCATTCTTGATCCGTACCTTGTTGATTTATTTCTCTACCTTAATTCTACGTGGCTTCTCAATTTATGGATATATGACCATTTCAAGAGGAATGCATTCGTTCATTTTGTTCGGATGTGAAGACTATATGTTGCAATTTTCATTCCGTTGGATTCAGCTTCAATATTGTCTATCAATGTGCTAATGGTGGTCAACCTCTTCAGGATGGCTCCTCCAACGCGCACGACTCCGAATCCTGATCCGCCACCACCTCCACCTCTTCCAGAGGCATGGCAAGCTGTGATGGCTGCAACCAATGCAAACACACAGTTGATCATGCAAATTCTTCAAGAGCGCAATCAAGGCAACCAAGGGAATCAAGGCAGCAATCAGAATCACTTTTCTTCACTCAACTAGTTCCTTGCTAACGGGCCAAAGACTTTCAGCAATTGTGTTGAGGCAACCGATGCTGACGATTGGCTAGTGGATCTGTGCAAGCATTTCAAGTGCAATAACATCATGCCTGAGGACTTTGTTAAGTTCACTTCCTTCCAACTCAAAGATCAAGCTGCAGAACGGTTCCAGCAGTACAAGGACTCCAGAGGTGGACGTGTTATCACTTGGGATGATTTCCGTCGAGATTTCCGAGCTCATCATATTCCCCAGAGCTTGGTTGAAAGCAAGCGTGCGGAATTCCTCAATCTGAAGCAAGGCTCTTTGTCTGTCTATGACTACAACAAGTTGTTCCAGAAGCTCGCCCACTTTGCCAAGCAGGACGTCCCTGATGAGAAGAGCATGATATATCAGTTCAGGGGTGGTCTCAGAGAAGATATTCAGCTTGCTCTTGTTCTCTTCGAGCCCTTGAGATACGATGAGTTCTACAACATGGCACTGAAACAAGAGGCTTCTCAGTTGAGGTGTGATGCTTCCAAGAAGCGAGTCAGAGATGTTACTCCTTCTTCCTCTACTCAAGTGGCCAAGCAGCAGAAGTTTTGGCTTCCTCCTCCTCCGTTCCGTCAGCCGTATCAGCAGAAGAGCAAAGGTGGCAGTGGTTCTTCCCACCCACCCAACCCTGGCTTTCAGAACAAGACTTCGTCTCAAGCTCCAAGATCGAGTGCTCCATACCACCGTCCGCTTTCAGAAGTCATGTGCAACAAGTGCCAATAGAAGGGTCACTATGCCATCAAGTGTTTCAACCAGAGGCGTCTTCCTCCTCCTCCTCCTCCTGTGAGATCGGCAAGTACAGTTGTGGTCAAGCATAACCCCAAGTCCGCCAAGGTCAACTTGATGAACGCAGCTCAGGCAGAGGACTCGTCAGATGTGATCATGGGTAACCTTCCTGTTAATGATATTCCTGCAAAAGTTCTTTTTGACACGGGTGCATCAAATTGTTTCATCTCGAGACCATTTGTTTCTAAGCATGAGTTGCCTTTGCAAGATTTGCCTGGAAAGTTATCTGTTGTTTCTCCGGGTAAATTCATGAATGCAAGCGCTATTTCCCCAGATGTCTCTATCACGTAGGGCGATTACAAGTTTCTCTCTTCTCCGGTGGTTCTTGGCAACTCGGATATTGATCTTATTCTCGGAATGGATTGGATTTCTAAGCACAAGGCTCAGCTTGATTGTGCAGCCAGGCAGATTCAATTGACTCATTCGTCTGAGGATGTGATTGTCTTTGCCGCTCGTGATGATACCATCCGTCTATTTTCTCTCAATGAGAAGGGTGAATTGGATGCCATCTCTCAAATTCCAGTCGTCTGCAAATATCAAGACGTCTTTCTAGAAGAGCTTCCAGGAATGCCTCCGCACCGGCCAGTTGAATTCGTTATTGATCTTGAGCCTGGTATGGAACCTGTGTGCAAGCGTCCTTACAAGCTCAGACCCGAAGAGTTGAAGGAGCTGAAGAAGCAACTCGATATTCAAGAGAAATTGGGTCTCATCCGGCCTAGTTCTTCTCCGTGGGGTTGTGGTGTTCTTTTCGTGAAGAAGAAGGATGGAACAGACCGACTTTGTGTTGATTACCGTCCAGTGAACAAGAAGACCATAAAGAACAAATACCCACTTCCCAACATCAATGAGCTATTCGAACAACTCAAAGGTGCTCAAGTATTCTCCAAGCTTGATCTCCGTATGGGTTATCATCAGATTCGAATCCGTGAGCAAGATATTCCCAAGACTGCTTTCAGGACAAGCTTTGGTTCATACGAATACACTATCATGTCTTTTGGCCTCGTCAACGCTCCTCCGACGTTCTCTCGCATGATGAACTTCATCTTCAACGCCTACACCAATGACTTCGTTTTGGTCTATCTCGACGACATTCTGGTTTTCTCCAAGAACAAGGAAGATCATGCCAAGCACTTGCGTTTGGTTCTTGATAAGCTCAGAGAACATCAGTTCTACGCCAAGTTCTCCAAGTGTGAATTTTGGCTTGATGAGGTTCTTTATCTTGGTCATATCATCTCTGCCAAGGGCATTGCCATGAATCCTGAGAAGGTGTCTGCAATTGTGAATTGGGAACCTCCTCAGAACATGAAGCAACTCCGCAGTTTTCTCGGTCTCGCAAGCTATTGCCGAAGATTCGTTGAAAACTTTTCTAAGATTGCGAAGCCTCTCTCTAATCTTCTCCAGAAGCATGTCAAGTATGTTTGGTCTCCGGAGTGTGACATTGCTTTCAACACTTTGAAAGAGAAATTGATCACTGCTCCAGTTCTGACTCCGCCTGATGAATCCAAGCCGTACGAGGTCTTTTGTGATGCCTCTCTCCAAGGTCTTGGCGCAGTATTGATGCAAGAGAAGAAAGTTGTTGCTTATACATCTCGCCAGTTGAAGCCTAATGAGAAGAACTACCCCACTCATGATCTCGAGTTGGCGGCAGTTGTGCATGCTCTTTTGACTTGGAGACATCTTCTATTGGGAAGAAAAGTGGACATTTTCACTGATCACAAGAGTCTCAAGTATATCTTCACTCAGCCTAATCTCAACCTCAGGCAAACTCGATGGGTCGAAATGATTCAAGAGTATAATCCGAGTATTGAGTATACTCCAGGCAAGGCTAATGTGATTGCTGACGCATTGAGCAGGAAAGCTTACTGCAACAGTCTGATTCTTAAGCCTTATCAACCCGAGCTTTGTGAAGCTTTCCGCAAACTTAATCTGCAAGTTGTTCCTCAAGGTTTCCTTGCCAACCTTCAAGTCTCTCCTACTTTACAAGACCAGATTCGCCAAGCCCAGCTTCTTGATGCTATGGTGAAAAAGGTGAAGATTGGGATTGCCAAGAGTCAACCCAAGTACAAGTGCTACCGCCTTGATAACAAGGACACTCTCTTCTTCGAGGATCGTATTGTTGTACCCAAAGGTGACCTCCGTAAAGTGATCATGAACGAGGCTCACAATTCTCTCCTCTCCATCCACCCTGGGAGCGCGAAGATGTATCAGGACCTCAAGCAAGCTTATTGGTGGACTCGAATGAAGCGCGAGATTGCTCAATTCATGAATGAATGTGATGTCTGCAGAAGAGTGAAGGCAGAACACCAAAGGCTAGCAGGTCTCCTCCAACCTCTTGCCATTCCAGAATGGAAGTTTGACCACATTGAGATGGACTTCGTGACTGGCTTTCCAATGTCCAAGCGTGGCAATGATGCTATATTCGTTGTCATCGACAAACTCACCAAAGTGGCTCACTTTCTGCCTATCAAAGAGTCGATCACTGTAGCTCAAATGGCGGAACTCTATACCTCTCGTATTGTCTCTCTGCATGGTATTCCACAAGTGATCTCTTCAGACCGTGGCAGCATCTTTACCTCAAAGTTTTGGGATTCTTTCCAGAAGTCCATGGGCACTAACATCCGCTTCAGCACAGCTTTCCATCCTCAAACTAGCGGTCAAGTCGAGCGTGTCAACCAGATTCTTGAAGATATGCTCAGGGCTTGTGTGATCTCCTTCGGCATGAAGTGGGAGGATTGTCTTCCTTATGTTGAGTTCTCCTACAACAACAATTTTCAAGCAAGTTCGGGCAAGGCCCCATTCGAAATTCTGTATGGCAGGAAGTGCCGTACCCCTCTCAATTGGTCTGAAACCGGTGAACGTCAGCTTTTGGGTAATGACTTAATCACAGAGGCAGAAGAAATGTGCAAAGTCATTCGTGATAACCTCAAAGCAGCCCAATCCCATCAGAAGACCTACTATGATAGTAAGCACCGTGATTTGGCTTTCGAGATCGGATATCATGTTTACATCCGTGTCTCTCCTATGAAAGGTACTCGTCGCTTCAGTATCAAAGGGAAGCTTTCCCCTAGATACGTGGGACCTTTCAAGATTGTCAGCAAGAGAGGCGACCTCGCCTATCAACTCGAGCTTCCTTCAAACTTTGCAAATGTTCATGACGTGTTCCATGTCTCTCAGCTTCGAAAGTGCTTCAAGACTCCTAACCGCACCGTCAACTTCGAGGACATTGAGCTCCAAGAAGATCTCTTTTATCGTGAGCACCCAGTTGCTATTCTTGAAGAGACTGAACGCAAGACTCGCAACAAGTCAATCAAATTTCTCAAAGTCAAGTGGTCACACCATTCCGACCGTGAAGCTACCTGGGAACGTGAGGATCACCTCCGTTCTGAGTACCCGGCGTTCTTTCAGTCCTAGATATCGGGACGAGATCCTTTCGTAGTGGTGGAGTGTTGTAACACCCCGGATGTAACTTTGCCAATTATACTCCAACTCTTGCCGTTTCCGGCGTTAAGTTATTTTATTTTCTCGGGTTCGGGTCTTTGTCTCCGTGTGTTGTGATTGTTGTCATGCATCTCATATCATGTCATCATGTGCTTTGCACTTGCATACGTGTTCGTCTCATGCATTCAAGCATTTTCCCCGTTGTCCGTTTTGCATTCCGGCGCTTCGTTCTCCTTCGGTGGTCATTTCTAGCTTTCTTTCGTGTGTGGGGTTTAAACATTTCCGGATTGTACCAAGACTTGCCAAGTGGCCTTGGTTTACTACCGGTAGACCGCCTGTCAAGTTTGGTATCATTTGGACTTCGTTTGATACTCCAACGGTTAACTATGGGACCGAAAAGGCCTCGTGTGTGTTGCAGCCCAACACCCCTCCAATTTGGCCCAAAACCCACCTAAGTCTTCTCCATCATCTAGAGCGTTCGATCACGAACGCGTGGCCGAAAACCGCACCTCATTTGGACTCTCCTAGCTCCCTCTATGCCTATTTAAAGACACCTTCCCCGAAATCCGGATCCCCCTCTCCGAAACCATAATTCCCAGATCCGCGCCGGCCGGACACGTCCGCCCCGGCCGGACGCGTCCGCCGCCGCCCCCTCGCCCAATCGCCGCCTGCCATGTCACCGCCACCAACCTGCCGCCGCCCGAGGCCCGGGGAGCCCGGAGCCGGCCCCC
>NC_041384.1:168988133-168990410 GCF_002162155.2 Triticum dicoccoides
GTCCCGTCGCCCCGCGGCGCCGCTCGCCGTCCCGGCCGCCGCCTCCGCGCCACCTCGCCGCCCTCCGCCGGATCCACCGCCGGGGAACAGTTTCTCGCCGGCCCCGCCTCGATTTCGGCGCCGGCTCAAACCCTAGATCTCGGAGGTTTTTTTTTCACTAAGTCCCGAGTTTTGCAGATCCAAGTGCCCCTGTTCATGACCCCGTAACTTCGCATCCGTAGCTCCGATTCATGCATATAGCATATCAAAATGTTCATCTCAGAGAGTACATCATTTCAATTCATTGCATCATTTTCATTTGAGTTCATCTTAATGCCCGAAATGCTATTAGAAGAGGGGTACTTGAGATAATTGTCAGATCTGCTACTCCATTTAGGTTTTTGTCATTTTTGCCATGATTAATGTTTGCATGCTATGCCCTGATGCTCTACATGTGTTTTGTTAAGGGTTTTGTCATCTTTCCAGAGGTGCAACCCATGTATTTTTGTGATGTGTGTGGTGACTTTTGCAAGCTTGCAAAGTGGTGCACTTGCTAATTCTGTTTTCAGGGACTTAGCAATTTCACTAAGTCCTGAAGCTGCTTATCTCATGTTGTCATATGTTCATGTTGTTTCCTAGTGATCCGTGCCTCTTTTGAGGATGATCAGTAAGGATGTTTTGTTAATATTGTAGTGCTCTATCCATCCATGTCTTTGTTTGCAATTATGGAGTACCCTAGCTTGAGTCAATCGAGCTCTACTTTTGCTACTTTATGAATCTGGGCAGATTGTCAACCTTTTTGCAATTTTTCCGGTGATGTTGTTGTTGATCCGTGCATGATATGCTATTGTTATTTCCATGTCTAGCTTGAATTTTGTGCCTTCTTGATGGATGTATGCTTGTCTTGCCATGACTTGCTCTGTAGTGAGTGCATCGAGCTGGTAAACATGCCTACTTGAGTTATGTTTCAGCATGTGTCCGTTTTTACCAAGTCTGAAAACTGATTATGTTTTTGCTATGTTCACATGCTTGCAATTGTATTTTGTGATCCCTTTTGGCTCAAGGTCACTAAGGGACTTTTGTTAATCTCTTTGAGTAGCTCCATGCCATGCTTTACTTTAACACGATCAGATCCTGTAGCTTGTAGTTTTGTTGCTCCGAAGAGGGCTACCTGATCTGAAATTCTAGACAAGTGTTGATTTCACTAAGTCTGAGATCTCTTTGTCATATGCATTTTTCCCATGCTTGTTTGAACCTGTTAATGGATGAATTGGCCATAGCTCAGTGCTAGACTTTTGTTAAGCATCTTGTATGCATCCCTTCCATGTATTTTGTTGTCATGTTTGGGTGCTGTAGCATGTTCATCTCATTGCATTTAGATGGCTACTTGCTGTAAATCGCAGACCGGTGTCATTTTTGAATCGCTTGCCATTTCCAAACCGTAACTCCGATTCCGGTGTTCTTTATATCGTTTTCAAGCGATTTCATCTCATCTTTCCAGTGGAACACTTGGATCTCCAAGTTGAGTCCAGTTTCATGCATTTCCTGTCATATCTTGCATTTTGCATCCCGCATCGCATCTCGCATAGCATATCATCTTTGCATTGTGTTGTTTGAGTTTGCACGTGGTTGATTGTGTCCTTGTTGCTTGTTTGTCTTGTTTGGGTAGAGCCAGGAGACAAGTTCGCTAACGAGGAGCCCGTTGAGTTTGCTTTTGAGGATCCAGTCAACTCTGACAACTGTGCAGGCAAGATGATCATACCCTCGAAATCACTACTATCTTTGCTATGCTAGTTTGCTCGCTCTTTTGCTATGCCGTTGCTACGATGCCTACCACTTGCTTTCAAGCCTCCCAAATTGCCATGTCAAACCTCTAACCCACCATTGTCCTAGCAAACCGTTGATTGGCTATGTTACCGCTTTGCTCAGCCCCTCTTATAGCGTTGCTAGTTGCAGGTAAAGATTGAAGGTCGTTCCTTGTTGGAACATTTATTTACTTGTTGGGATATCATTATATTGCTATGTTATCTTAATGCATCTATATACTTGGTAAAGGGTGGAAGGCTCGGCCTCTCGCCTAGTGTTCTGTTCCACTCTTGCCGCCCTAGTTTCCGTCATATCGGTGTTATGTTCCCGGATTTTGCGTTCCTTACGCGGTTGGGTTATAATGGGAACCCCTTGATAGTTCGCCTTGATTAAAGCTTTTCCAGCAATGCCCAACCTTGGTCTTACCTTTCGCCACCTAGCCCTTTTCTTTCCCTTGGGTTCTGCAGACTCAAGGGTCATCTTATTTTACCC
>NC_041384.1:168990615-169121170 GCF_002162155.2 Triticum dicoccoides
AGTGTTGGTCCAACCGAGCGATGTCCGGGGCTACCAGGGGCAACTCTGGGCCAGCCTACCCGACGTCTGGCTCATCTGAGTGTGCCCTGAGAACGAGATATGTGCAACTCCTCTCGGGATTTGTCGGCACATTCGGGCGGTGTTGCTGGTCTTGTTTTAACCTGTCGAAGTGTCTTGAGTAACCGAGATACCGAGTCTGATCGGAACGTCTTTGGAGGAGGTCTATTCCTTCGTTGACTGTGAGAGCTTGTCATGGGCTAAGTTGGGACTCCCCTGCAGGGATTTGAACTTTCGAAAGCCGTGCCCGCGGTTATGGGCAGATGGGAATTTGTTAATGTCCGGTTGTAGATAACTTGAACCTTAATTAATTAAAATGAATCAACTGAGTGTGTTACCGTGATGGCCTCTTCTCGGCGGAGTCCGGGAAGTGGACATGGTGTTGGAGTAATGTTTGCGCAGGTTGCTCTCTAGTTTCTCGCTCGCGCTTTGCCTCCTCTTCTCGCTCTCTTTTGCGAATAAGTTAGCCACCATACTTCCTAGTCGCTTGTTGCAGCTCCACATATTTTTACCTTGCCTTACCTATAAGCTTAAATAGTCTTGATCGCAAGGGTGCGAGATTGCTGAGTCCCTGTGGCTCACAGATTACTATTACACCAGATGCAGGGCCTCATGATTCCGCTCCAGGAGATGCGTTTGAGCTCAAGTGGGAGTTCGATGAAGACTCTCAACGTTACTATGTTTATTTTCCCGATGGTCAGTAGTGGTGCCCAGTTGGGGGTGAACGGGACCATTGTCGCATGTTGGGTTCTCTTTTATTTTGGCGCCGTAGTCGGGCCATGAGTGTTTGGATGATGTAATGTTATTTATGTACTTGATTGACGTGGCGAGTGTAAGCCAACTATGTTATCTCCCCTTTATTATTCATATTACATGGGATGTTGTGAAGATTGCCTAACTTGCGACATATGCCTTCAATGCGATTATGCCCCTAAGTCGTTCCTCGACACGTGGGAGATATAGTCGCATCAAGGGTGTGACATGGGGGTGCTCTTCGCTTGTTTTCCGCCATTGTAGGTGGCGAGCCCGGCTCGGACCGGGACCATATATGCCTGAGGGAGAAATCCCTTGGCCTGAAGCGACGCTAACTCGCTATGTGGGATGGTGCAACTCTCCCAGTCCCCGGGTTTTGGACTGGAGGGGCGAGGGGAGGAGCTGCGATGGCTGGTCATGTTGGAATGGACCTTTGCTGGAAGCACTCTGATGATAACTCACGGAAAGGAGAAGATGTGGTTTGGACCTAAATCCCCGTCCCGTTAAATAGGCGGCTCGTTTATACAGCTAGGGGTGTGGATGTAAAAACGCCCCGGCTTTTCGCATTCGTTTGACACTTGGAAGACGGCCATTATTGGGCATGGAAGTCGAGGAGCACTACATTACAAAAATCGGACATTATTCCTACAGGTACACAAGATTTGGAGAAGAACCCACCTTGCAATGCCGAACAATCTGCGCGCCGGACTCGTCGTCATTGAAGCCTGGTTCGGGGGCTACTGAGGGAGTCCTGGTTTAGGGGGTGTTCGGGTAGCCGGACTATACCTTCAGCCGGACTCCAGGACTATGAAGATACAAGATTGAAGACTTCGTCCCGTGTCCGGATGGGACTTTCCTTGGCGTGGAAGGAAAGCTTGGCGATGCAGATATTCAAGATCTCCTACCATTGTAACCGACTCTATGTAACCCTAACCCTATCCGGTGTCTATATAAACTGGAGGGTTGTAGTTCGTAGGCAATCAACTCCATACACAACAATCATACCATAGGCTAGCTTCTAGGGTTTAGCCTCCTTGATCCCGTGGTAGATCTATTCTTGTACTACCCATATCATCAATATTAATCAAGCAGGACGTAGGGTTTTACCTCCATCAAGAGGGCCCGAACCTGGGTAAAACATCATGTCCCTTGTCTCCTGTTACCATCCGGCCTTGACGCACAGTTCGGGAGCCCCTACCCGAGATCCGCCGGTTTTGACACCGACACCGGTCATTTTGGTAATATTAAACGGCAAGTTTTACATCTTCAAACCGGCTGAATATCAGATAAGTATTTCAAGACCCATATTTCTTAAACCGGCGCTTTGGGAGCTGAGTCAAAGGAGTTATTCTTCACAATATTTCTCTATGACAAACCAATGTCGGCAAATTGATTATGAAGCTGGTCTGTTGACCCGGACTTCCCAGAAGGAGGAAATAACAAGGACTTAAGGGTGATCAGGTACCGGTTTATAAGAATTCTTAACCCGGAGCACAACCTGTCAAATTTGTTCTTGTGTTTATTTTGCAGCATAAGTTTACCATGGATAAATCCAAGCTAACCTTGGGGGCTAATGTCGGGGATATACCCCGCGGCGTAAACCGGCCGTAAGTATAACCCGGCCGGACTAGGCGTTTCATTGGTAAACCGCCAGAGGATTGGCGGTTTACGTGTCTGGCGGTTCACTGGTATGATGATTCACGAGCGTGAAGACTCATTGGTGACCCGGCGCGTGTTCTAGATGGATGACAAGGCCCAAGGCCCAGCAGGCCGGTTTAGGTTAATGGTGGGCCGGTTTAAGAGGAAAGGCATGATAAACATTTATCTTACAAGGAGTTAAGACCTGGAGTTGTATGCGGTTTGTATTAGAGATAGACTAGTCCTAATCCTAATAGGACTCTACATGTAACCCGCCCCTCCAACATATATAAGGAGGGGCAGGGCTCCCCAAAAGGGACAAGATTCACAAGTCCCACAAGTTGGACAAGTTAGGTTTAGACAATAGCTCTCGAGATAGAGCACTCTTGTAATTGTGATCATCATCATCAATATCAATGAAGCAGGATGTAGGCTTTTACCTCCATCGTGAGGGGCCGAACCTGGGTAAAACATCGCGTCTCTCGCCCCGCTCAACCCCTCTCAAGCTACCACATAGATGCATTGGCCTCGCGACTAAGTCCTGACACTAAGGACAACTGCCGTGACAATTCCATGACAGGTAGTGTTAGTTGTCTACCAAGTGGCACCCGGTACAGGTGGGCTTGGGACAGACTAGGCACAGTGGCCCGATGTACCAAGTGGCACCCGGATGGTGGGCTTGGGAACCCTGTACACATCGTTTGGGGCCGTGAGCGACACCCCGACCGGATCTCCTTGCGGATGGAACCCGAATAGGCGATAAACCTGGACTAGAGACTTGTTGGTTAGTCAGGTCGTGGCCGACTCCCTCGCCCGGCTTCCGCTTGAAGGTTGCCGAGGTACATGACGTGTACATGGCGATAAGTGGCGAGAGCGTGTGTGAAGAAGTACACCCCTACAGGGTTATCATTATCTATTCGAATAGCCGGATTCCTCGGATATGGAAACTTGGACCCCTTGCATAGTTCATAGACAAGTGTAAGTGGATACTCTAAAACTCGCAAGATAAGCGTGAGTGCTATGGATGGCGTTCTCGCAGGGAGACGGGAGCAGATCCATAGTGGTGTATTGGTATGGTGAATTTGTGGACTCGTGTGCGCTACCCCAAAAGAGTTACTCGCAGTTGTAGTATAGGATAGCCACTGAGTCAAAGCTGGCTTGCTGCAGTCAAACTCGACCACCTCTTTGTTGATACCGATGCATATGTAGTTAGTTCTGATGTAAGTCTTGCTGGGTACAATTGTACTCATGTTTGCTTAATTTATGTTTTGCAGAGAGACTTCAGTCTCGCTAGTAGTTCTGCGTGGACTTCGACGTTTAGCTTGTTACCTCTGCTATGATCTTGTATCCTTGGGAGGGTCTTATAGATAGTCAGGCTTCTCAGCCTTTTTCATTTGTAGATGTCTGTACTCAGGCATGTTAAGCTTCCGCATGTGCTTGTTGCTTGTATGCTCTGTATGTTGGGCCATGAGACCCATGCTTGTAATATCTCGCTCCTCGGAGCCTAATGAATAAATACTCTGAGTCGTAGAGTCTTGTTGTGATGCCATGTTGTATTACACATATTGAGCATATTGTGTGTATGATTGAAATGCTTGGTATGTGTGGGATCCGACAACCTAGTTATTTATCCTTGGTAGCCTCTCTTATGGGGAAATGTAGTCTTGTGCTTCCATGAGCCATAGTAGTCCGCTACAGCCCGGTTCACCAGAGTCCTGCTAGCCCAGAACTACTGCTCCGGAACACTTGACTGGCCGGCATGTGATTCACTTCATTCCTGTGTCTGTCCCTTCGGGGAAATGTCACGCGGTGACATCCGGAGTCCTGCCTAGCCTGCTACAGCCCGGTTCACCGGAGTCCTGTTAGCCCAGTGCTACAGCCCAGGTTCGCACGCTGCTGACCGACATGCTCGATGTTGATTCATGTATGCCTGTCCCCATAAGTTAGTGCCACTTTGGGTTCACAACTAGTCATGTCGGCCCGGGTTCTCTGTCATATGGATGCTAGCGACACTATCATATACGTGAGCCAAAAGGCGCAAACGGTCCCGGGCCATGGTAAGGAGACACCCGTGGAAATACCGTGCGTGAGGCCGCAAAGTGATATGAGGTGTTACCGGCTAGATCGATGTGATTTGGAATCAGGGTCCTGACACTTGCGTGGCAATAAAATTTCATGCACACGTCGCTCCATGGTAGGCGCAAAGGCAGCCCCCTCCACGCATTTCGGATTGTAATCGAGAGGAAGATATCTGTTCTGAGGGGGATTTAGAAGGAGAAGACAACTCCTATTTACCCCCTGAGGTCTTCGCTCTAACTTGGCATGCTGATGTTGGTTATATCATGCATATGGTGTCTTGCATTGCTTACTTTATACATCAAATATGTCATCTGCTTAGTTTAGACATCCTTTGTGTGAATGCCATCTGTTTAGTTTATTCATCGTTTATGTGAATTATGCAATGCCATCTTGTTTAGCCAGGCATCATATATGTGAATTTTGCAATGCCATCCTGCTTAGCCAGTCATCTTATATGTAAATTATATCAGGCCATCCTTTTTTCGTTACATATTACATTTGTCAACAATGTTAGTACATTCAACTGCTCTTCGTGTGCATTAGCCATTTGACACGGTGATGGCAAAATCTGGAGTGAAAACAAGGTCTTCAGAGCATACTATGCTATCTGACAAAGTGCATATCTCGCTGGTTACGGATAGCTCCTCAGAGGAGGATTCAGAGATAGATTACCAGTCCTATCCCCCCCCCCCCCGAGGTGTATGCTCTAACTTGGCAGGGTTATGTTGCTCAAATCGTGCATATGGTGTCTCGCATTGCTATGTCATTTGATTAGTTTAGACATGCTTTGTGTGAATGCCACCTGTTCAGTGTCTAATTACCATATATGTGAATTATGCATTGCCATCTTGTTGCAAGACATTATATATGTGAATTATACAATGATATCTTGTTGCAAAGGCATTATATATGTGAATTATGCAATGCCATGCTATTTAGCCAATCATCATGTATGTGAATTATATCATGCTATCATTTTTTTGTATTACGTGTTCCATTTGTCGACAACATTTGTATATTCAACTACTCTTCCTGTGCATTAGCCATTTGAAGCAGTGATGGAAGTATCTGGAGTGAAAACAAGGTATTCAGAGCAGACAATGCTACCTGCTTAAGAAGACATCTTGCTGGTTACAGAGAGCTCCTCAGAGGAGGATTCAGAGACTGATGATCAATCCTATTCCCCCCCTGAGGTCTATGCTCAAACTTGCCAGGGTTATATTACCCATGTCATGCATGTTGTCTTGCATTGCTTAGTTTTTACATCATATATGGATTGCCATCTGCTTACTTGCTTACTATATAAATCATATATTTGAATTATATCATGGCATCATGTTTACATAGTACATACACATCATCCATCTGAATTATGGCATGGCAACCCATTTAATAAAGACATCATATAGTTATATCATCTCATCCTGTTTAGTGTTTACAGTCATCATATTTTGAATTATGGCATTCTATCCGTGAATGTATGTGAATTATGGCATGCCAACCTATTTAATAAACACATTATATAGTTATGTCATGTCTTTCCATCTTTTTTAGTTAGCCATCATAATGTGAAATTGTGTCATGCTATCTTGTTTAGTTAGCCATCATATATGTGAAATTGTGTCATGCTATCCTATTTGGTTAGACAACATAAATATGAATTATTTCATGCCCTCTTTTATTCCCCACTATCCATTGCACCTGTCTATCATACAATGTCTATAATTTCAATTACTTTTCTTGTTTATGAGCCATTTGAATTGCAGAGCGTGATGGCGATATCTAAGGGAGTAACAACACGGTCTTCAGAAAAGATAGTGCTACCAGTTGATGTAGGTAGAACCACGGTTGTACTTGCCCAAGGACCAGATCCACCACACATAACCCAGACTCTCACAGATTGTACGCCTACCCAGTTGGACAGAGAACCAGCTACACCCCTTCTAACCCCAACCCCGGCAGATAGTAACCCAGTTCCAGTTGACACAGCACCGTCTCCACCATAGAGCACCCAAACACGAGCAGTTAGTAAGGGAACTGCAGTGCCCAAAGCACAAGGACCACCACTCTGAATCCCAACTCAATGCTTAAAGGAGAAGAAGATTTGTTCTCAGGTCAGGTTCTGTAGCTATGGTTCATACTCCTTTGCTCTTGCATTACTGTATTTA
The DNA here is from genome assembly GCF_002162155.2 of Triticum dicoccoides. Classification (NCBI taxonomy): domain Eukaryota; kingdom Viridiplantae; phylum Streptophyta; class Magnoliopsida; order Poales; family Poaceae; genus Triticum; species Triticum dicoccoides. The sequence continues at coordinate 168,997,311 of NC_041384.1, forward strand.
CTCATACCAACTATTTTCGAATTTGAAGGATGGAATTGAAACTCCAATGGCGCAACAGGTATGTTTTAAACCTGTTTCTTTAACTGGTTTGCTATTGTAACCTGCTCTATGTTGATTTCAGTTTCAATTGAATAAACAGGTATGTTCTCATGTCATGCACATTACAAGTGTTGTTATTGCTCTATAGTTACCCACACTTACATTCTATCTATTCTGCTTTGTCTTGAACAAATATTATTTGAACTGTGTCTCTATCTTGATTTGGCAACAAAAACTAGAATGATATAGACCATAAACTGACCATGGTACATAGATATATGTTTGTTTCATGCTGTTATCCTGTCCACTTTACTACTGAACTCATTTACCAAAATGAGTTTCATATACAACATGGTAAACATGTGACGTGTCTACTTGTTTCTCTTTTAGAATGCAGACAAAATAATGGAGAACAGTACCGCGTTATCCAATGGTAAGGGAAGTAATGCAAATAAGGTTCAAGATAGTGAGACATCCCTGTTGGTCTCCAAGAAAGCTGATAAAAACTATCTTGACGACAGTGAGGGAACCCAAAAGTCATGTCTTGATGTAGTGTTCGAGTTACTGGCCACTACTGCTGGCACAAGCTCTTCGAACTCGCTGCCTGAATCAGTTCGTCTTCTTGAGTCTCGACTTCAAGTTGAAAGACATCGATCAGATGTGTTGCGACAGGAAGCTGAAGGACTGAGGAAGTCCGTGCAGAATTTAGATGCATATTTTCTGGTGCAACAACAAGCGCTGGAGGATTTAAGCGCCAAACAAGAGAAAGTTAATAAGCTTGCTAAGCATCTTGCCAGCATTATGGGTACCTATGATATTATTTGTTGAGATATTCTAAAGTGGTTTTAGTTCTGGATTTGTTTTGCTGCAGCGTTTATTTGCGCTGGTCGCCAACTTTGACAACCAGTGTATATGATATGATGCTTTGTTCCCTATATTTGCACTGGTGGCCAAATTTGATGCCCAGTGGATGTAATATGTGTAATAGCCGTGATAGCCTAGCGTTAGTTGCTTGCTTATTTATTTCCTTGTTGTCTTGTTTATTTGTTTGCTTGTAGACATTGCCGTTCTTTTTCCGCGGTTAGCTAGTGGCCGCAATAACCTATTTTTTAAAACTAGGCCACAATAACCATGGGCTAATATTTACTGTAGTGACACTGGGCCTCCTACTGGCTATAGAAACAGTGGGCCTTCTATGGGCCGTAGAAACAATGGGCCTTCTACTGGCTGTAGAAACAATGGGCCTTGTGTGGGCCGTATCATTAATGGGCCTTGTTGGGGATATTACTATCAGTTGAGACCCGCCCAGGAGGGGCCGGGTCAACTTCAATGGCGGGTTATGCAAGAAGTTCAGTAAACATTCAAGTTTGTAATTTATTAAGTCTTATAGAAGGCCCAAAGGCCTGGGGCCGACTTAAGGCCTGATATTGTAAACCGCCACATGTAAGGAAATACTTGTACAGAAAGACAGGTAAAGAAAGTCACCGAGCCGGACACAATTATGAGCCGGCCAAGACTCTGTAGGTCACCTGGCGTCAACCCGTGTATATAAGGCGACGACCCGGTGGCGGTTTAGGGCAAGAAACAACCAAGTCGATAACCAAGCCGGCGAATTGAGCCTCTTGGAAGTCAAAACCTCAGCAATACCAATCCCAACTAGACGTAGGCTTTTACCTTCATCGTAAGGGGTCGAACTAGTATAAAACTCTCTCGTGTCCTTTGTCCCAATTAACCCCTTTAAGCTTCCTAGTGCGATGGCCCTACGACTAAGTCCTTGCTCTAGGACATCTGCCGTGTCAACTCCACGACAGGCCTTATACGGGCCGTATGATCGATTGGCCAAACATGGGCCAAACAGACCGCATTATGGCCGTAAATGGGCTAGAGTTGGAATCGTCCGTTCATGGCATGACCATAACGGTCCATGGTTAATAGGCCGTATTTGATGACGCTATGAAAACGGCCCAACGTATTAACGGACCACAAATGGGCCGACTGTAACCACGGGCTGAATTTGTCCCACAAGCAGAAAATGATAGTAATGGGCCGTAAGTAAATGAATGCTGGAAATGAGCGCAAGAATAAATGGGCTCTAAGAAGGCCGAAAGATAACATGGGCTGGAAACGGCCCAACGGAATAACGGGCCGTTAATGGGTATAAAGTGATACACTGTTCATTATGAGCCAGTTTCTCCACGGGCCGTTAATGGCTGTAAAGTGATACACTGTTCATTACGGGCCAGTTTCACCACGGGCCATTAATAGGCCAAGAGTTACATAGGGTCTCATATGGGTCAAAAGACGTCATGGGCCATACATGCGCCATAAGTGAAAATGGGCTGGAATCATATTGGATGGCCCAGATGACGCTACTGGGCCTAATTCGGATAGGGCGTAATGGGCCTTGGGTTAGTGGGCTGTAAATGGGCTATATGCGAACATGCCGTTAATAGGCTTTCCATGGTCCGGCCCGCCACCTTTTGACCAAGTCAAATGGGCCAGCCTTTTCACAGGAATGGGCCTCTGTTGGGCCGTGCCACGTGTCGACGTATCATAGGAGCCTTCCGTCCAATGAGTGGATGACATCTGTCCCAACGATGAGCCGACACGTGTTTCCTCCAGCCAATGATGATTTTACATGTGGAAATCCCCATTGGTCGGGGCTGTTAACGGGTTATCGAATCCAAAACCCGACCCGATAGCTTAACGGCGTTCCATTACGGTGGATGCCACGTGTCGGTCACCCTTGACGAAAGCACTTCTGTGATGCATGATTTATCATCATGGAAGTGGACACCTCCGTGATGATAATTTCGGTAATGTCATGGAACACTTCTACGACAGCACGGGTATGACTATCTTGATTCTGTCATAAAATCGTCATGGATGTACATGCATGACAAAAAACGCGACCTACTGTGACAAACATGTATCATCACAGAAGTGTATTTCTTTTGTAGTGTTTCCCTCCGGCGGTCCCTTGGTCACCAGCTTTTCAGCATCCATCTACCCCCATTACACCTTTGCACGGGCGAAGGCCATTCGCGCACCCTCTATACAGACCGACCGCTTTACGACGTCTAGTCGAGGGCAAGCACTTGCAAGCCGCTTCACGAGCCTGAAGTAGCTGCTTGGAATTGGCTCAGCGGGCCATAGCCGGAAAATCAAATCATTCATGGCTAGCTCGGCCGCCTTATGCAGTTCGATCATCTGCTTCAGTTGATCAGCAAAAGGCGCCGGACAATTCGGTGCCAGATACTGTGACCAGAAGAGATTATCCACAGTGTTCCTTTCTTCGGCTCGGTATAATTGTGTGGCATCAGATATGCTGCATGGCAGCTCCGCAAATACCCCTGGAGAAATCCGAACTCAAGATCAGAAACATGATTTTCTCCCCAAATACTTGCCTTACATGGAACAAGCCTTACCCGCCGCGATCTTCCTCGCCTCTTGGATCTCCTGCAGGGCACCTTGGGTTTCCCCCTGGGCATCGCATGCGGCCTGGTGAGCCTTGGTATGTTTGGATTCTTTCTCCGTTAGACTCTGCTCCAAGGCCTCGCATCTTTTCACGACCACTTGAAGCTCTTGCTCAGCTTCAATAACCCTGGCCTCGTGCTTCTCATGAAGAGCCTGCTCTGCGGCTGCCTTTCTCTCAGCCTCGGCAACAGCCTTCTTAAGATCCTCGACTTCGGTCATCGCCCCTGGCGCAAATCGTAAAACATATTTTAAATTCGTTTGCACTGAACGTGAGAAAGGTTTGTTCATACCTTGTTTATCCTCCAACTGCCTTTTCAACTGGCCCAATTCTTCTATGGCCCACTCCAGACTTTGATTTAGTCCATAGACCTCCGCAGTATGAGAGGTAGCAGTCGCTACATATGCCTGTTTATAAAAGAAGAGAGGTAAATGTCATCAAGTGAGTCTCCTGCGAACATAGATTTGATCCTCTATCCGGTTCTTTCTCTCACCGAACAGTGTATTAGGGGCTACTATCTATACTGTGACACTCTTCGAAACCTCATAAAACATACCTCAAAGCCTCTTATAAGGCTAATACAGTCTTCATTCAGTCCACTCTCCGCAGACTGAATCTTCTCAATCACTGCACCCATAAGGGCACGGTGTTTATCGATGATGGAGGCGCTTCTCAGCACCGCCAATAAAGTATCCAGCACCTCTGGTTGGATAGAGGTTGCCGGTGGAACAGGTACACCCCCTATAGCCGAGGGAGGCCGCCTGCCTGATTCTGGAACCATACTGGTCTCCGGAATTGTGTCCGACTGGGGGCCGAATTCAAGATGGCTCCTGCCGACGACGCCCATGGGAGCCTTCTCTCCCATGTGTCCGGCCCCTGGAGTTTGACCTCCTGGCGCCACCTTTGCAATCTCCCGCCCCTCCTTGGCCTGGGTCCTCCCGGGACGAAGCCTCAGCGTCATTCACATGTTTGGGGGAAGGGGTCTTCAGGGGTGTCCCGCTCCCCATAGCATCAGAGCCTAGCAAATCCTCCAACGAGGATTGCTCGGCGCGGGACCTCGCCGGACTGCAAAAAGTATGGCCCAGATTAAAATATTATGCCATGATGAGTCTGGACGCATAAATGTGTTCGGATTTTATATACTCGCGGGTTCACCAGGGGCTGAGCCCTGGGATCCCACTCTGGGCTGCTATCAGCGGCGGTGGACTCCTCTAGAAGAGGAGTTTTTCCCTTCTTAGGCGACTCGGCCTCCAAGGATGTGGAGGCTGTCCTTTTCTTTCTTCCCCCTGCTGGGGATTCGTCTTCCTCCTCCTCGTCCTCTTCGGAGGAAGAACGGGCATTGGAGTCTTCATATATCGTGTCTGAGGCGCCACGATGGCGGAGGCCGCCCCTGGTCTTCTTGGCCTCTCTCTCGGGCTTCTTCTTTGGCGCCTTATAGGGCGCCGGGACCAGCAAGTTTGTTAGAAGCGGGTCGGCCGGTTCTTCAGGTAGCGGGGCCGGACAGTAGATCCGCCCCGCCTTCTTCGTCCAGCCCTAGGAGAGTTGTGGTAAACACATTACGTGTTTCCCTTGGGTTATGCGAATAAAACTTATAATGGCTTACCGAACTTGCGGGGTGGGACAGGTGGTACCTGCGGTCCTCGGCTGAGTTCGGCCATGATTTGCCGGACTTAAAAAGCACCTTCCAGATGTCTTTGTGTGAGGAGCCAAATAGCTCTCACGTGGTCTGGTGCTTGGCCGGGTCGAATTCCCATAAATTGCAAGCCCGGTGTTGACAAGGAAGGATCCGACGAACTAACATCACCTGGACTACATTGGCAAGTTTGATATTCTTGTCTTCCATATCCTTGACGCGCGTCTGGAGCGCCGATAGCTCGTCGGACGAAGTCCAATCCAGGCCCTTCTTGGGCCAGGATGTAAGCCGCAGGGGGGCTCTAGATCAGAATTCAGGAGCAGTGGCCCATTTCGTGTCGCGCGGCTTAGTGATGTAAAACCACTCCTGCTGCCACCCTTTGACGGAATCATTGAAAGTACCTGTTGGCCATGTGATGTTGGGCATCTTGCTCACCATGGCGCCTCCGCACTCGGCGTGCTCACCGCCCACTACCTTGGGCTTCACATTAAAGATCTTCGTCCATAAGCCGAAGTGTGGCGAGATGCGGAGAAAGGCCTCGCACACGACGATGAACATCGAGATGTTGAGGAAGGAATTGGGGGATAGATCATGAAAGGTACAATTGATCAACTCGGAAGAAAAAAGGATCTCTGATTACCCAGGAGCCATCTTGAAAGCTGGAAACTGTGTTTGTGATGAATCACCCGAAGAGCGAGACACCTCCTGAGAAAGTAAAAGAAAGGAGTTAAAAGGAATACAATGAGCAGGATTCATCAAAACCAGTTAAGGGTAGTAATAAGTAAACCTCGTTCGGACGTTTCCGAGGGGTCTGTTGAAGGTCGACAGCCGGTTCACCTTCAATCTCAGCTTCACGACGGCTTTCATGTTGCTGCTTTTTCAAATGAAAGTTGGGATCCAAGTAAGCTAAGGGGTTAGAAAACCTTACTTTACGGATCACTCGTCAAACTTTGTGTCTCGGTAAGGGCTCTGAGTCGTAGGAAATGATAGTTACCTCTGCTTCCCCGGCTTGGCTAGCTCCAGTGTCATCCTGGTAAGGATCAGTATCAATAAGATTGTTAAAAAGTTGGCCAAGGGAATCAAGGGCTACCTCCGAGTCAGACGAGTCATCAAGCTTCATTAAATCCTCAGTAGTAGTTTTCTTCTTCTTCTTCTTTGATTTTCGGGTTGTCTTCTTGGTGTTCATAGAGGCGGCTTTCACCTTCTTGGTAGCTTTGTGGTCATATTTTGCCTTCCAGAAGTCAGAATTGGCCTGTAAAGACAAGGAGAAAGATCAGTATTAAGTACTAATAGCTGGGCAAAACACGAAGAAAAAGAGATCAGAATGTACTTACTTCTGGCGCCGGATTAATCTTGCAGAAGGGACTCAACCCAACAATACTGCAATCCTCGTACTTCCCATTTACCAAAAGGGTTGACATCAAAACAATATCTTCTTCGGTGAGATCAACTGAGCTGTGATGAAGAGAGTTGTCCGAGCTTCCGTCATATTCATACATCACTTTGGATCGACGGCCTAATGGAATAACCCGCCATGAGATCCAGCAGCGGGTCAGATCTACTCCGGTTAAGCCATTGCCCAACAAAGCATTGATTCTTCTGATGGAGGGAAGTAGCCTCTTGCGTTCAGCAACATTGAGCTTATCCGGAAGGGTGAACTTGGAGTCAAGACGACTGGGGCGGTAACCCGGCAGAGGCTTCTCGTTTGCTGGAGAAATATCCTGACAATAAAACCAAGTTTGGTTCCAGTCTTTTGGGTGACTCAGTAAGACGATAAGAGGGAAAACAGCACCCTGGCGGCGCTGAATTGAAATGCATCCAAGTTCTAAGCTAGGACCTTTGGTGCATTCGTTCTGCCGGTTTAGGTAAAAGTACTGCCTAAACAGCTCTACGGTGGGCTCTTTCTGAAGATACACCTCACAGAGCACTTGGAAGTTGCAAATGTTGGAAATGGAATTGGGTCCAAGGTCCTGAAGGTGGAGTTTGAAAAATGAAGGACCTCTCTGAAGAATTTTGAACCGGGCGGTGAGAAGCCACGATTCATGTGATCAGTGAAGACAATCACTTCTCCGTTTTTTGGATTGGGGCGTTCTTCCTCCGGGTCAGGAGCACGATAAGACATGAGATTCTTCGAAGGCAGAAACCCAATGATGAAGAACTGTTTTAACCATTCCTCAGTTATGGACGAAGGGACCCAGTTACAGATGGTGGGTGTCTTTGACGGCATGATGTGCAGAGAACTGAAAAATATATAACAACATGCCGGCTCAGCCTACGGTCAGTTATAAAACAATTAATGGTGGTTTAAACTAAGGGCTAATGACATATAAGGAAAAGAGAGCTGGTGCAGTAAACCGCCATGACTATAGATTCTTTCAGAAGGTGGATTCAGCTAAGTGTTGGGACAAACAAGTTTCTCAAAGTGATTGATATTATTTCAGATCAGAAGGATTTTTCAAAAAGGAAAATATTCTAGACCTAAAAACCTAGTACAGATGAGTTCGACGATTATAAAGAAACATCTATACAGGTAAACGGGATCTACTGATATGCCAAACAGCTACCACGCGAGTTAGATCGCTTCTTTGGATCAAAAGAAGTTGCGGAGAAGATCTACAGATGATCCATGGCAAACAGGTGAAGAACACTGAAGAACTTGCAAACCAAGAACGGATCTGGGTGTGTGAGGGAAGAAAACTTACGAGACACAGGTCTGCCGTGAAGAGTCGCCGCGTCCTCTGGTCGGACTCAGGGTAATGCAGCGGCCAAGATTGACGACGACGATGAGAGTTGCAGCGTCGGCGGAGCTCGAGCAGCGACGGAGGTTGCGAGAGGAAGAATATGAGGAAGAAAGGAGAATGGGAAGGACCGGCCACGTGCCTATTTATAAGGGCAGATGCGAACAGGCGGGGGCAAAAATCAAGGAGACCCAATAATAATTATCCAACTGAACAGACGCCTCGATTCTCGAAAGGTATTAAAAAATGAATGATCTGTTGTAAGATGACGTCATGATGGTTTTTTGTGTTTTCAAAAGATGATGTCACGGCGGGTTACAGAAGTCTTCAGACAGAGGATGGACTCTGACTAAGTACTGAAGATTGACAAAGAACAAAGTTCAGAGTCAACCTGGGGCCTAATGTTGGGGATATTACTATCAGTTGAGACCCGCCCAGGAGGGGCCGGATCAGCTTCAATGGCGGGTTACGCAAGAAGTTCAGTAAACATTCAAGTTTGTAATTTATTAAGTCTTATAGAAGGCCCAAAGGCCTGGGGCCGGCTTAAGGCCTGATATTGTAAACCGCCACATGTAAGGAAATACTTGTACAGAAAGACAGGTAAAGAAAGTCACCGAGATGGACACGATTATGAGCCGGCCGAGACTCTGTAGGCCACCTGGCGTCAACCCGTGTATATAAGCGGACGACCCGGTGGCGGTTTAGGGCAAGAAACAACCAAGTCGATAACCAAGCCAGCGAATTGAGCCTCTTGGAAGTCGAAACCTCAGCAATACCAATCCCAACTAGACGTAGGCTTTTACCTTCATCGTAAGGGGCCGAACTAGTATAAAACTCTCTCGTGTCCTTTGTCCCGATTAACCCCTTTAAGCTTCCTAGTGCGATGGCCCTATGACTAAGTCCTTGCTCTAGGACATCAGCCGTGTCAACTCCATGACAGTTGGCGCCCACCATGGGGCCAGCGCATGGTGGATTTGAGATCTTGAAGGGCAACTTCGAAGGGCTCAAGGGATACGCTGTGGGCCGGATGACCAAGAGTCGTCGTGGCAAGATCTACATTGACGACGAGGGCCGGGGCCCCGAGGCCGGCTCAATCGAGTACGGGTACCGGGTCATTGGCCGGATCAGCGAGTCAGAGCCTGAGCCGGATGTCCACACCGACCTCATCGAAACGACTTAGCGCGCCGGGTCCACCCGTGTTCAATCCGTCGTGAAGCATGCAGTTGTAGGCTGCATCCATGGCGGTGAATACTCCAAAGGATCAATGGAAGGTGGGGAGACAACCATCTACTCTGATACGGCATCATCAACAGGTGAGACGGACTCGTTGTACCAACTGCAAGATAGCTTGCTCGGGGGCTGTTCCGATGGCAGCAGTATTTCAGACCCCCTTGAGCCGCCAAATTGGGCCGGAGTCTTCATGGCAGGGACGCAGCCTGGGCAGAACTCCACCGCAGCAACAGCAGCAGCCACCGGGTCAGCAGTTGCCGGGTCAGGAGACCCCGCGCGCCCCCAGCTCAGGTTCTCATGGACCTCATGGATAAACTGACGACTCTGTTAACCGCTGCGGTAGAGCCGGCGGATAAAGCCCAGCATGACGCGGAAGTGGCACGCGTGCGGGAGGAGATGGTGCAAGCTAAGGAAAATTTGGCCGCGGAGGAAACCCAGATGGCAGCAGAACGAGCAGCTTTGGATGCTCGTGCTCAGCAGCTTCAGCAGAAACCTTCCGGCTCTGTGTGGATCTTAACGCATCAAACGAAGTCATGAGGAGGAGGCGTTAGAAAACTCAGTCGCGTCTACCTCTAACACTGGATCCGAGGAATCTGTTCCATACACCCGAAGCTGGAGGGGGCAACCCGCTGGAGGCAAACCGGGTCGAGACGCCCGGTGCACCAGTTCAGCTATGCACCATGGAGCCGCCACGCATAAATACAGCTCCTCCTTGTTATATATCAACACCCCAGGTCACTTTTCCAACCCCATGGAGAACCTCATTGCGGCGTCGGCTCGATTGGCAGCTCTCCCGATGGAAGGTGACTCGCCAGCAACAATTGAAACCCGGAGGGTAAGAGAACTACTTCAGACAGCTTTGGCCCAGCAGGATGCATACTCCTATAGTCGAGACAGGATTCACTCAACTCCTCGCCCAAGTCGGAGCCCGAGTTACAGTAGGCACATGGAATCTGCAGAAATGTCAAGTAATGCTCAACGTCACAACCGACCATATAGGTATGAGCCGGTGCGGGCTGGAGCGTTAACTTGGCAGACCAGGAGAGGATTCGTCAATAGGCGGAACGGGCGGCTCAGATAGCAGCAGAGCAGGCGGCTCACCAAGCCCTTCCAGCTTATCCAGCAGCCTCGGTTGAGGCAGGAGTGGCTACAAGAACTGGAGGCGTACCTTGCCTGGTCCCAGCCATACGCAATGAGCGGTTGCCCAAGAATTTCAAGGGACCTCGTAAGGTGCCTAACTACATAGCTGACTTACAGCCAGGGGCTTGGATTGAGAGTTATGAGATGGCTATGGAGCTGTTGGAGGTTAGTGATGCTGCAATGGCCAAATATTTTACCATGATGTTGGATGGAACGGCTCGGACCTGGTTGAAAGGATTACCACCCAATTCCATCGGCTCATGGGCAGAGTTGAAGGCATGGTTCATCCAGAACTTTAAAGACACGTGTAAGCAGCCAATGTCGATTGTGGATCTAACCAATTGCAAGCAAGAGGATGGAGAACCTACAACCCATTGGGTGCGCCGGGTCAAGGAAATAATACATTCATCTGATAAGATGGATACCGGCTCAGCAGTTTTGATGTTGGAGAAGAATTGCCATTTTGAACCTCTGAAGCAGAAGTTGGGGCGTCTTAAACGTGACTGTAATGACATGGGAACGTTGATGGCGGCTCTTGTCAAGTATGCTGACTCCGATACCACCAAAGACCCGACCTCTGATGAAGAAAAATCAACAAAGGGAAAGAAGAACGACAATGGCAAGGGTCACCAGCATAACCCGGCAAATCAAGGAGGTAGTAAGCGTAAGGCTGATGAGTTTGTTGCTAATACTAATGCGCAGGGTGGTAATCAGCGGTGCAAGGGCAGACAACCCCCTCGATCGGGCGGGTCAGGCCCCACCCTTGAGCAGTTATTGAATGAACCTTGTCCAAAGCTTGACACCCAGGAGAAGCCAGCCAACCACTTGTGGAAGGATTGCACGATCATGAAAGCGTTTAAAAATTCAAACACATTTGATGGGGCTCACAGCCCGGGTGGCGGCTTAGGTGGAGGCGGGCTTTCAGGGCCCAGGCGCCGCTTCAAGCGGATGAGGTTCTCATGGTCAGGGATATCCCGGTCACCAGGGAGGTTATAATCAGCAACACAACCAAGGGAATCAATAGCAGCAACAATCCGGCTATCAGAGCAACCCGAAGCAGTTGAGTAGCGGACAGTATCATGTCTTTACTACCAGTTTATGTAAGAGAGACCAGAAACTCCACAAGAGGGCTATCAATGTTGTTGAACCAGCAATCCCACATTATCTACGCTGGTCGGAGCAGCCTATTGTGTGGAGCAGAGAGGATCACCCGCCCCGGGTTGATAATCCGGGTCACTTGGCTTTGGTAGTGGCACCTCAGCTTGGTGGGTACAAGTTTACTAAGGTACTCATGGATGGAGGCAGCAGCATCAACATCCTTTACTATGAGACGTTCCGCCAGATGGGATTGACGGATAAAGATCTTAAACAATCCAACACTGTTTTTCATGGTGTAGTACCCAGTAAGTCGGCATACCCAGTCGGTAAGATCGAGCTGGAGGTAGCCTTTGGGGATGAGTATGACTCTAGGGCAGAAAAATTAACCTTTGAAGTGGTTAAGATCAAAAACCATATCATGCTCTGTTTGGGCGACCGGCTTATGCCAAGTTCATGGCTCGGCCGTGTTACGCGTATTTGCAGCTCAAGATGCCGGGTCATAAGGGCACCATTACAGTCCATGGGAGCCCGAAGATCGCCTTGGAATGTGAAGAGGGGGATGCTGCTTATGCTGAATCTGTTTGTGCAACAGAGGAGTTGAAATTTTACAAGGATCATGTTGACCCGACGGACATGACATCATTAAAGAAACCAACAATAGAGCATGAGCCAGAGTTAAAGTTCAAATCGGCTGATGGCACTAATATGGTTGACTTTGTGCCTGGCGATTCATCCAAACAGTTCATCATCAGCGCAAACTTGGATCTGAACTAGGAAAGCGCGCTCATCGAGTTCATCCGTGAGAACCGGGATATCTTGGCATGGAAACCTTTAGACATGTCGGGTGTCCCGAGGGAACTCGCTGAGCACACTCTTAATATCAATCCAAAGTTTAAACATGTCAGACAGTTTCTTTGCCGGTTCAATGAAGAAAGGCGCAAGGCCATTGGAGAAGAGGTGGCCCGGCTCTTGGCGTCCGGGTTCATTGTGGAGGTCTTCCACCCAGAATGGTTAGCTAACCCGGTGCTCGTGCTCAAAAAGAATGGCACCTGACATATGTGTGTGGATTACACAGATTTAAACAAAGCCTGTCCGGCTGATCCTTTTGCTCTTCCCCGTATTGATCAGATCATTGATGCTATGGCGGGTTGTGCACGGTTGAGTTTCTTAGATGCTTACTCCGGGTATCATCAGATTAAGATGGCAGTCAAGGATCAAGAGAAGACAGTGTTTATAACTCCTTTTGGGGCTTTCTACTATGTGTCTATGCCTTTTGGGCTCAAGAGTGCTCAGGTGACTTACCAACGGTGTGTGCAGAATTGTCTTCATGATCAAATTGGGCGCAGTGTTCATGCCTATGTGGATGATATAGTAGTGAAGTCCAGGGAAGAGGAAACCTTGGTCACAGACTTGAAAGAGACTTTTGATAATCTTCGGATTTACAAGATGATGCTTAACCCGGCCAAGTGTGTTTTTGCAGTGCCAGCCGGCAAGCTTTTGGATTTTCTGGTGTCTAACCGAGGTATTGAAGCTAACCCGGAGAAGATCAAGGCAATTACATCCCTGGCCAAACCAACCTGCGTCAATGATGTTCAATGACTGGCGGGTCGTGAGGCTGCTTTGAGCTGGTTCATAAGCCGGTTAGGGGAAAAGGCTATGCCTCTATATCAATTGATGAAGAAAACAGATGTGTTTGTTTGGAGTGATGCTGCGAACGCCGCTTTTGAGGATCTGAAGGCACAATTGACTGAGCCGCCGGTCCTAGCCGCTCCAATTGAGAAAGAGCCGCTATTGTTATACATAGCTGCGAACTCACGGGCTGTTAGTGTGGCTATGGTGGTAGAGCGCAAGGAGGCTGCCAAAGAGCATCCGGTTCAGCGGCCGGTTTATTATGTCAGTGAAGTGCTAATTGAGTCTAAGCAACGATATCCACATTGACAGAAGCTTGTTTATGGGGTGTTCATGGCAAGCTGGAAACTTAAGCATTACTTTCAGGGACATCCAATCACTGTGGTTAGCTCTGCTCCTTTGGGAGACATTATTCAAAACAGAGAAGCTACAGGGAGAGTGGCCAAGTGGGCAATTGAGCTTGGGTCTCATGGGCTGAAGTATGTTCCACGCACTGCGATTAAGTCTCAAGCCCTGGTTGACTTCATCAATGATTGGACAGAGATACAGATGCCAGAAGAAAAGCTGGACAACACATATTGGACTATTCATTTTGATGGCTCCAGGCAATTGGAAGGCTCGGGGGCTGGAGTTGTATTAACTTCCCCACGAGGTGATAAATTTTGTTATGTGTTACGATTGATGTTTCTGTGCACTAACAACGGAGCAGAGTATGAAGCATTGCTCCATGGTCTTCGAGTGGCAAAGGAGATGAGCTTGAGCCAGGTCAGATGTCTTGGTGATTCAGATCTAGTGGCTCAGCAGGTGTCTGGCAAGTGGGATTCCAAAGACCCTCTCATGGCGGCTTATCGCCGAGAGGTCGACGCTATTGCAAGGTATTTTAAAGGTTATCAGGTGGAACACATTGACCGTCGAAAGAATGAAGCAACTGATGCTTTGAGCCGGCTGGGGTCTCAACGTAAGCCGGTACCACCCAACACCTTTTTAGATGTTTTGCATAACCCCTCTGTCAAGTTGCCCACAGAAGAAGCTTTAGCTGTTCCTGACCCAGAGGCGCAGTTGGTGGCGGCTCTTCATGTCATCCCAGATTGGACGGTGCCGTTCTTGGCTTACATGACCCCGGGAGAATTGCCAGCAAATGAGACTCTGGCTCGATAGATAACCCGGCGGTCTAAGTCCATGACAATTTTGGATGGAGAGTTATTTCATCGCAGTGTTTCCGTAGCGTTTCAACGGTGTGTTTCCCCCGAAGAAGGTCAAGAAATCCTTCGTGAGATCCATGAAGGCGATTGTGGTCATCATGCCGGGTCAAAATCTTTACTGGTCAAGGCGTTTCGTCACGGTTTTTACTGGTTGACGGCTCACGCTGATGCAGAAGATTTGGTCAGTAGATGTGATGGGTGTCAGAAATTTGCATGACGAGCGCATGTGCCGGCTCAAGAGCTACGGATGATTCCAATCACTTGGCCGTTTGTAGTCTGGGGGCTTGACATGGTGGGACCTTTCAAAAGGTCTAAGGACAAGAAGACACATCTCCTGGTGGCTGTTGATAAGTTCACTAAATGGGTTGAGGCGGAGCCTGTGAGTAAGTGTGATGCAGCCACGGCGGTTCAGTTCATGAAGAAAATAATCTTCCATTTCATTTTTTCACACAGTATTATCACAGACAATGGCACTAATCTGTCCCAAGGGGCTATGGAAGAGTTTTGTCAGCGAAAGCACATCCGGCTTGATGTTTCTTCTGTAGCCCATCCTCAATCCAATGGTCAAGCTGAGAGAGCCAATAAGGAAATTCTGAAAGGGCTAAAACCCCGGCTTATGGTTCCTTTACAGTGAACACCGGGTTGTTGGGTAGAGGAGTTGCCTTCAGTGTTATGGAGCATCAATACTACACCCAACAGGTCTACGGGTTACACACCCTTCTTCATGGTTTATGGGGCAGAAGCAGTATTGCCCAGTGACATCCGTCATGACTCGCCCCGCATGGTGGCTTATGTTGAAGCTAACAATGAAAAAGCCAGACATGATGCGCTTGACTTATTGGATGAAGAAAGAGACTTAGCAGCAGCACGGTCAGCAATCTATCAACAGGACCTGCGTCATTATCACAGCCGCCGGGTTAAGACCAGGACTTTTAAGGAAGGCGACTTGGTGCTCCGGCTCATCCAAGATCTTTCAGATGCACACAAGTTATCCCCACCTTGGGAAGGACCCTTTGTGGTCAGCAAAAATTTAAACAACGGGTCTTACTACCTCATTGATGTTCGAGAGCATGCAAACTCGTGTAAGTCAGAAGAGGAGACCCGCCGGCCGTGGAACATTGCTCAACTTCGGCCATATTATACCTGAGCCACCGGCACTCATCATGTACATATGTTCATGTTGTATATACGATGATAAGCAATAAATTAAAACCATCGGTCTCTTTTTCTTTTCAAAGATTATGCATTTTTATTATTTTTTCACAAATGACTATTAAGGAGCTGATCATATTTGAATCAAGTTTAACCTTTTCTAGTCCGGCTTATGATCGTATCTGAATCTAGCTGTAAATCTTCTGGTCACTTGGGGGCTTCCTGTTCAAACATAGGTCGTATGCGAACCAAAGAGAACATAACTGTCGTAACCCTCTTGATCGGCTCAAGGCCAAACTCACTTGGAGGCTTCTTGATTGTATCCGAATCATAGATTAACCCCTTTTGAGCCGACTTGGATTGTATTCGAATCAAGGTCGTTAAAAACATCTCAAGGTCATTTGGGGGCTTCCTGTTCAAACATAGGTCGTATTCAAACCAAAGAGAACATAGCTGTCGGTACCCTCTTGACCGGCGCAACGCCAAAGCCACTGGGGGCTATATGGTCGTATTCAAACCTTAGCTTAACCCTTTTGGTCCGGTTTACTAATCGTATTCGAATCAGAAACCCCCAATCTTTTGAATACAGAGTTAAAATTATGTTTGTTGCTTGCCTTTGAGTTTTTGCTGTTTCAATATTACAAATGAGTTAGCCTGGTTTTGTTCGCCGGCTCAATTATTAGACAGCACAGCCGCCCAGGTTGTTCAAACCGGTGGTCTAAGGATCTAAAGGTACGAGCAACTGCGTATGATTATTGAATATTCAAGGATTATTAACTTTCATACATATTGAATTATCAAGTTGGCCACCCGGGTTATTTGAGCCGGCGGCCTAAGAATCCACAAGGACAAGGCCTTTCTTTTTTCCTTGCGTTCACAGGAACAGAGTTTAAACATTGTAGAGACAAGCATTAAACGAGGCATAAGAAAAGCATTAAAACATTGGCACCCGGAAGCACATATTCACATAGAAGTGTTTTATGCGCGATGGCATAAGCAGACATACTGTGTTTTTAGCAGCTAAGCTATTACAAGGCTTTCTAAAGCCCATGAAGATGATCATTGTCCTTCCCTCACCGGTTCAACATCTTGAATCTGCTGGAAGTTGGGTTTTGACCAGTCATAGCCGTTCATGGCGACAAATTCAGCTTCGTCATCAATCATGCCAACCGGATCAACTTCCAGGGCAAATGTGTCTTCTCTCACCGGTGGGATCAAGTCGGTTACTTTATAGGAAGGAGGGGCCATCTTCTTGTTCTCATTATCAAAACCCGGTTGATACTTGTCCACATTGGTATCATCTCCAATGCTAGTCGCCTGAGGCTGGACTTCACGGACGCAGGCTATAAAGTCATCATGATCAAAAGGAGACCCATCCTCCTTCATGGTAGGATAACCTCTTGCCACGTCTGCCGGGTCTAGATCTGGTATCCAAGACTTGGAGCGGCTTAGGGCAGTCAATGCTTCGGCTCGCGCGCAGGAGCGTTTCACCTCTTGGAATCTGGCAGGGAGAATGGACAGCTTCTTCAAGACATCACTGATCCGGTTAGACCCTTGATTAGTAGGAGAGATGGCAGCCAGAGCTCATTGTGCGCTGATATACAATTGTGCAGTTAAAGTGTACACGACTTTCGTCTTAATCTACGGGTCTTGGTTTAGATTCTTACTTCGTGGACCTACATGCATTTTTTAGTCAGTTGACGGATCATATTCCGGTTTGACAAGAAACACATATGAAAGATCAAATCAGGAAGCTTACCAAAGATAGCAGCGACCATCTGAGACACCTGGTCTTTAAGCTGTTTAATTCGGTTGAAATTTCCTTCAGAGCTGTTTCGGCTGTCTCAGCTCGCCGGGTCAGAAGTATCTTCTCATCTGCCCATGTTTTCTCTTTGACAGCAAAGTCGGTCTTCAACTTTTCCGTTTCCGAAAGGCTTATTTGCAGTTGGGAGGTGGAAGACTTAATTTCTGTTTCCTAGTTGGCTAGCCGGGTCTTTGTATCAATCAATTGGGAGTTCAGTTCAGACAATGCATTCTGTGAAAACATTCAGATAAATCAAGACTTGGTTTCAAATTCCAGTATCCAATTTAAAGACTCAAGTCTCAAGTGCTTTATGAATAAACCACTTGACACTTGGGGGCTAATGTATGTCAAATCAAATTTTTATGACTCTACCAACATATTTGAAGTCCCAAGTCCTTTACAAAGTAACAACACTTGGCACTTGGGGGCTAATGCACGCAGTTCAGCAAGTTTTTCAAGTTTAAACCGGAGTGTTAAGTATTTTGAAGGTGGTTTTCATTCTAAAAGTACCGATTCATTAATGCTCAAAATAAACCAGTCCTTGGGGACTATGGGTCAAGTTTTGTTTCTATCAGGCAATGATTCAGAGGTAAAAGTCTCGCCCTATATTTTAAATCTACATGTTATTCCGTTTCTCTCATAAAGCTGAAGATTTGGGGGCTGAAGGAATATTGGTAAACCGGAAGTAACATACCTCATACTTCAACTGAAGTTGCTTGACCATCTCAATCTCAGACTCACGACTGGAGTGGACATGGCTGAGATAGCCGGATAAGATATCGCTGACATTGAGACGGTCATAGTTGGCGATATCAAAGCGAACCTTGTGCCATTCCAATGCTTCTTGCTTTGCTGTGCACCGAGCCAACACTGTTGGATTCCCCGGCTCAACAAAGCGGCTCCCAGTAATTTGAACATCTGGAGCATGTGGAGATGGCGGGTCAGTTGCGTTTGACGGTCCGGTTGTAGAAGGATTGATAGTGATGTTATCAAGAGACGGCTACGGGGGATTTGCTTCACTGATAATTGGCGAGTCTTCTGGGGCGTCAGTTAATGGAGAAGGCGGCCTAGCCGGGTCAGATGCTAGTACTGGCGGGGCTTCCGTTGGTTTTGTTACCCTTGCTTTCTTGGACTTAGCCTGACCGCTAAAGAAAAAATATATATAGATATATATATATATATATATTACAGACAATCAGCATCAAAGGTACAATTGATCAACCCGGAAGAAAAAAGGGTCTCTGATTACCCGGGAGCCGTCTTGAAAGCTGGAAACTGTGTTTGTGATGAATCGCCCGAAGAGCGAGACACCTCCCGAGAAAGTAAAATAAAGGAGTTAAAAGGAATAAAATGAGCAGGATTCATCAAAACCAGTTAAGGGTAGTAATAAGTAAACCTCGTTCGGACGTTTCCGAGGGGTCTGTTGAAGGTCGACAGCCGATTCACCTTCAATCTCAGCTTCACAACGGCTTTCATGCTGCTGCTTTTTCAAATGAAAGTTGGGATCCAAGTAAGCTAAGGGGTTAGAAAAGCTTACTTTACGGATCACTCGTTGAACTTTGTGTCTTGGTAAGGGCTCTGAGTCGGAGGAAATGATAGTTACCTCTACTTTCCCGGCTTGGATAGCCCCAGTGTCATCCTGGTAAGGATCAATATCAATAAGATTGCTAAAAAGTTGGCCAAGGGAATCAAGGGCTACCTCCGAGTCAGACGAGTCATCAAGCTTCATTAAATCCTCAGCAGTGGTTTTCTTCTTCTTCTTTGATTTCCGGGTTGTCTTCTTGGTGTTCATAGCGGTGGCTTTCGCCTTCTTGGAAGCTTTGTGGTCATATTTCGCCTTCCAGAAGTCAGAATTGGCTTGTAAAGACAAGAAGAAAGATCAGTATTAAGTACTAATAGCTGGGCAAAACACGAAGAAAAAGAGACCAGAATGTACTTACTTCTGGTGCCGGATTAATCTTGCAGAAGGGACTCAACCCAACAATACTGCAATCCTCGTACTTCCCATTTACCAAAAGGGTTGACATCAAAACAATATCTTCTTTGGTGAGATCAACTGAGCTGTGACGAAGAGAGTTGTCCGGGCTTCCGTCATATTCATACATCAGTTTGGATCGACGGCCTAATGGAATAACCCGCCATGAAATCCAGCAGCGCGTCAGATCTACTCCGGTTAAGCCATTGCCCAACAAAGCATTGATTCTTCTGATGGAGGGAAGTAGCCTCTTGCGTTCAGCAACAATGAGCTTATCCGGAAGGGTGAACTTGGAGTCAAGACGACCGGGGCGGTAACCCGGCAGAGGCTTCTCGTTTACTGGAGAAATATCCTGACAATAAAACCAAGTTTTGTTCCAGTCTTTTGGGTGACTCGGTAAGACGATAAGAGGGAAAACAGCACCCTGGCGGCGCTGAATTGAAATGCCTCCAAGTTCTAAGCTAGGACCATTGGTGCATTCGTTCTGTCGGTTTAGGTAAAAGTAGTCCCTAAACAGCTCTACGGTGGGCTCTTGCTGAAGATACACCTCACAGAGTACTTGGAAGTTGCAAATGTTGGAAATGGAATTGGGTCCAAGGTCCTGAGGGTGGAGTTTGAAAAAATGAAGGACCTCTCTGAAGAATTTTGAACCGGGCGGTGAGAAGCCACGATTCATGTGATCAATGAAGACAATCACTTCTCCGTTTTTTGGATTGGGGCATTCTTCCTCCTGGCCAGGAGCACGATAAGACATGACATTCTTCGAAGGCAGAAACTCAATGCTGAAGAACTCTTTTAACCGTTCCTAAGTTATGGACGAAGGGACCCAGTTACAGACGGTGGGTGTCTTTGACGGCATGATGTGCAGAGAACTGAAAAATATATAGCAACATGCCGGCTCAGCCTACGGTCAGTTATAAAACAAGTAATGGCGGTTTAAACTAAGGGCTAATGACATATAAGGAAAAGAGAGCCGGTGCGGTAAACCGCCATGACTATAGATTCTTTCAGAAGGTGGATTCAGCTAAGTGTTGGGACAAACAAGTTTCTCAAAGTGATTGATATTATTTCAGATCAGAAGGCTGTTTCAAAAAGGGAAATATTCTAGACCTAAAAACCTAGTACAGATGAGTTCGACGATTATAAAGAAACATCTATACAGGTAAACAGGATCTACTGATATCAAAAATGAATGCCAAACAGCTACCACGTGAGTTAGATCTCTTCTTTGGATCAAAAGAAGTTGTGGAGAAGATCTACAGATGATCCGTGGCAAACAGGTGAAGAACACTGAAGAACTTGCAAACCAAGAACAGATCTGGGTGTATAAGGGAAGAAAACTTATGAGACGCAGGTCTGTCGCGAAGAGTCGCCGTGTCCTCTGGTCGGACTCAGGGTAATGCAGCGGCCAAGGTTGACGACGACGATGAGAGTTGCGGTGGCGGTGGAGCTCGAGCAGCGACGGAGGTTGCGAGAGGAAGAAGATGAGGAAGAAAGGAGAATGGGAAGGACCGGCCGGGTGCCTATTTATAAGGGCAGATGCGAACAGGCGGGCGCGAAAATCAAGGAGACCCAATAATAATTATCCAACTGAATAGACGCCTCGATTCTCAGAAGGTATTAAAAAAATGAAAGATCCGTTGTAAGATGACGTCATGAAGGTTTTTTGTGTTTTCAAAAGATG
Organism: Triticum dicoccoides; assembly: GCF_002162155.2. Classification (NCBI taxonomy): domain Eukaryota; kingdom Viridiplantae; phylum Streptophyta; class Magnoliopsida; order Poales; family Poaceae; genus Triticum; species Triticum dicoccoides. Next base: position 169,018,110 of record NC_041384.1, read on the forward strand.
ATGTCACGGCGGGTTACAGAAGTCTTCAGATAGAGGATGGACTCTGACTAAGTATTGAAGATTGACAAAGAACAAAGTTCAAAGTCAACCTGGGGCCTAATGTTGGGGATATTACTATCAGTTGAGACCCGCCCAGGAGGGGCCGGGTCAGCTTCAATGGCGGGTTACGCAAGAAGTTCAGTAAACATTCAAGTTTGTAATTTATTAAGTCTTATAGAAGGCCCAAAGGCCTAGGGCCGGCTTAAGGCCTGATATTGTAAACTGCCACATGTAAGGAAATACTTGTACAGAAAGATAGGTAAAGAAAGTCACCGAGCCGGACACGATTATGAGCCGGCCGGGACTCTGTAGGCCACCTGGCGTCAACCCGTGTATATAAGGGGACGACCCGGTTGCGGTTTAGGGCAAGAAACAACCAAGTCGATAACCAAGCCGGCGAATTGAGCCTCTTGGAAGTCGAAACCTCAGCAATACCAATCCCAACTAGACGTAGGCTTTTACCTTCATCGTAAGGGGCCGAACTAGTATAAAACTCTCTCATGTCCTTTGTCCCGATTAACCCCTTTAAGCTTCCTAGTGCGATGGCCCTACGACTAAGTCCTCGGTCTAGGACATCTGCCGTGTCAACTCCACCATAGGCCTTATACGGGCCGTATGATCGATTGGCCAAACATGGGCCAAACAGACCGCATTATGGCCGTAAATGGGCTAGAGTTGGAATCGTCCGTTCATGGGCCGACCATAACGGTCCATCGTTAATAGGCCTTATTTGATGACGCTATGAAAATGTCCCAACGTATTAACGGACCACAAACGGGCCGACTGTAACCACGGGCTGAATTTGGCCCACAAGCAGAAAATGACAGTAACGGGCCATAAGTAAACGAATGCTGGAAATGAGCCCAAGAATAAATGGGTTCTGAGAAGGCCGAAAGATAACATGGGCTGGAAACGGCCCAACAGAATAACGGGCCGTTAATGGGTATAAAGTGATACACTGTTCATTACGAGCCAGTTTCACCACAGGCTGTTAATGGGTGTAAACTGACACACTGTTCATTACGGGCCAGTTTCACCATGGGCCGGTAATAGGCCAAGAGTTACATAGGGCCTCATATGGGCCGAAAGACGTCATGGGCCATACATGCGCCAGAAGTGAAAACGGGCTGGAATCATATTGGATGGCCCAGATGACGCTACTGGGCCTAATTCGGATAGGGCATAACGGGCCTTGGGTTAGCGGGCTATAAATGGGCTATATACGAACAAGCCGTTAATATGCTTTCCATGGGCCAGCCCGCCACCTTTTGACTAAGTCAAACGGGCCGGCCTTTTCACAGGAATGGGCCTCTGTTGGGCCGTGCCACGTGTCGACGTATCATAGGCGCCTTCCGTCCAATGAGTGGATGACATCTGTCCCAACGATGAGCCAACACGTGTTTCCTCCAGCCAATGAAGATTTTACACATGGAAAATCCCCATTGGTCGGGGCTGTTAACGGGTTAGCGGATCCAAAAACCGACCGGATAGCTTAACGGCGTTCCATTACGGTGGATGCCATGTGTCGGTCACCCTTGACGAAAGCACTTCTGTGATGCGCGATTTATCGTCATGGAAGTGGACACTTCCGTGATGATAATTTTGGTAATGTCATGGAACACTTCTATGACATCACAGGTATGACTATCTTGATTCTGTCATAAAATTGTCATGGATGTACATGCATGACAGAAAACTCGACCTACTGTGACAAACATGTATCATCACAAAAGTGTATTTCTTTTGTAGTGTTTCCCTCCGGCGGTCCCTTGGTCACCAGCTTTTCAGCATCCATCTACCCCCATTGCACCTTTGCGCGGGCAAAGGCCATTCGCGCACCCTCTATACAGACTGACCGCTTTACGACATCTAGTCGAGGGCAGGCACTTGCAAGCCGCTTCACGAGCCCGAAGTAGCTGCTTGGAATCGGCTCAGCGGTCCATAGCCGGATAATCAAATCATTCATGGCTAGCTCGACCGCCTTATGCAGTTCGATCATCTGCTTCAGTTGATTGGCAAAAGGCACCAGACAATTCGGTGCCAGATACTGTGACCAGAAGAGCTTATCCGCAGTGTTCCTTTCTTCGGCTCGGTAGAATTTTGTGGCATCAGATATGCTGCATGGCAGCTCCGCAAATACCCCTGGAGAAATCCGAACTCAAGATTAGAAACATGATTTTCTCCCCAAATATTTGCCTTACATGGAACAAGCCTTACCCGCCGCGATCTTCCTCGCCTCTTGGATCTCCTGCAAGGCACCTTGGGTTTCCCCCTAGGCATCGCATGCGGCCTGATGAGCCTTGGTATGTTTGGATTCTTTCTCCGTTAGACTCTGCTCCAAGGCCTCGCATCTTTTCACGACCTCTTGAACCTCTTGCTCAGCTTCAATAACCCTGGCCTCGTGCTTCTCATGAAGAGCCCGCTCTGCGGCTGCCTTTCTCTCAGCCTCGGCAACATCCTTCTTAAGATCCTCGACTTCGGTCATCGCCCCTGGCGCAAATCATAAAACATATTTTAAATTCGTTTGCACTGAACGTGAGCAAGGTTTGTTCATACCTTGTTTATCCCCCAACTGCCTTTTCAACTAGCCCAATTCTTCTATGGCCCACTCCAGACTTTGATTTAGTCCAGAGACCTCCGCAGTATGAGAGGTAGCAGTCGCTACAGACGCCTGTTTATAAAAGAAGAGAGATAAATGTCATCAAGTGAGTCTCTTGCGAACATAGATTTGATCCTCTGTTCGGTCCTTTCTCTCACCGAACAGTGTATCAGGGGCTACTATCTATACTGTGACACTCTTCGAAACCTCATAAAACATACCTCAAAGCCTCTTATAAGGCTAATACAGGCTTCATTTAGTCCACTCTCCGCAGACTGAATCTTCTTAATCACCGCACCCATAAGGGCACGATGTTTATCGATGATGGAGGCGCTATTCAGCGGCGCCAATAAAGTATCCAGCACCTCTGGTTGGACAGAGGTTGCCGGTGGAACAGGTACACCCCCTCTAGCCGAGGGAGACCGCCTGCCTGATTCTAGAACCATAATGTTCTCCGGAATTGCATCTGGCTGGGGGCCGAATTCAAGATGGCTCCCGCCGACGACGCCCATGGGAGCCTTCTCTCCCATGTGTCCGGCCCCTGGAGTTTGACCTCCTGGCACCACCTTTGCAATCTCTCACCCCTCCTTGGCCTGGGTCCTCCCGGGACGAAGCCTCGGCGTCATTCACATGTTTGGGGGATGGGGCCTTCGGGGTGTCCTGCTCTCCATAGAATCCGAGCCTAGCAAATCCTCCGACAAGGATTGCTCAGCGCGGGACCTCGCCGGACTGCAAAAACTATGGCCCAGATTGAAATATTATGCCATGATGAGTCTGGACGCATAAACGTGTTCGAATTTTATATAATCACGAGTTCACCAGGGGCTGAGCCCTGGGATCCCACTCTAGTCTGCTATCAGCGGCGGAGGACTCCTTTGGAAGAGGAGTTTTTCCCTTCTTAGGCGACTCGGCCTCCAAGGATGTGGAGGCTGTCCTTTTCTTTCTTCCCGCCGCTGGGGATTCGTCTTCCTCCTCCTCGTCCTCTTCGAAGGAAGAACGGGCATTAGAGTCTTCGGATATCATGTCTGAGGCACCGCGATGGCGGAGGCCGCCCTTGGTCTTCTTGGCCTCTCTCTCGGCCTTCTTCTTCGGCGCCTTATAGGGCGCCGGGACCAGCATGTTCGTTAGAAGCGGTTCAGCCGGTTCTTCAGGTAGCGGGGCCGGATAGTAGATCCACCCCGCCTTCTTCGTCCAGCCCTAGGAGAGTTGTGGAAAACACATTAAGCGTTTCCCTTGGGTTATGTGAATAAATCTTATAATGGCTTACCGAACTAGCGGGGCGGGACAGGTGGTACCCGCGGTCCTCGGCTGAGTTCGGCCATGATTTACCGGACTTAAAAAGCACCTTCCAGATGTCTTTGTGTGAAGAGCCAAAGAGCTCTCGCGGGGTCTGGTGCTTGGCCAGGTCGAATTCCCATAAATTGAAAGCCCGGTGTTGACAAGGAAGGATCCGACGAACTAACATCACCTGGACTACATTGGCAAGTTTGATATTCTTGTCTTCCATATCCTTAACGTGCGTCTGGAGCACCGACAACTCGTCTGACGAAGTCCAATCCAGGCCTTACTTGGGCAAGGACGTAAGCCACAGGGGGGCTCCGGATCGGAATTCAGGAGCAGTGGCCCATTTCGTGCCGCGCGGCTCAGTGATGTAAAACCACTCCTACTGCCACCCTTTGATGGAATCATTGAAAGTACCTGTTGGCCATGTGATGTTGGGCATCTTGCTCACCATGGCGCCTCCGCACTCGGCGTGCTCACCGCCCACTACCTTGGGCTTCACATTAAAGATCTTCATCCATAATTCGAAGTGTGGCGAGATGCGGAGAAAGGCCTCGCACACGACGATGAACATCGAGATTTGAGGAAGGAATTGGGGGATAGATCATGAAAATCGATCGCATAGTAATACATGATGCTGCGAACAAATGGGTGGAGGGGAAACCCCAGCCCGCGGAAAAAATGAGGGAGGAATGAAGGAAATATGCCCTAGAGACAATAATAAAGTTATTATTTATTTCCTTATATCATGATAAATTCTTATTATTCATGCTAGAATTGTATTAATCGGAAACATAATACATGTGTGAATACATAGACAAACAGAGTGTCACTAGGATGCCTCTACTTGACTAGCTCGTTAATCGAAGATGGTTATGTTTCCTAACCATAGACATGTGTTGTCATTTGATTAACGGGATCACATCATTAGGAGAATGATGTGATTTACATGACCCATTCCATTAGCTTAGCACCCGATCGTTTAGTATGTTGCTATTGCTTTCTTCATGACTTATACATGTTCTTGTGACTATGAGATTATGCAACTCACGTTTGCCGGAGGAACACTTTGTGTGCTACCAATCGTCACAACGTAACTGGGTGATTATAAAGGTGCTCTACAAGTGTCTCCAAAGGTACATGTTGGGTTGGCGTATTTCGAGATTAGGATTTGTCACTCCGATTGTCGGAGAGGTATCTCTGGGCCCTCTCAGTAATGCACATCACTTAAGCCTTGCAAGCAATGCAACTAATGAGTTAGTTGCGATATGATGTATTACAGAACGAGTAAAGAGACTTGCCAATAACGAGATTAAACTAGGTATTGAGATACCGACGATCGAATCTCGGGCAAGTAACATACCGATGACAAAAGGAACAACGTATGTTGTTGTGCAGTTTGACCGATAAAGATCTTCGTAGAATATGTAGGAGCCAATATGAGCATCCAGGTTCCGCTATTGGTTATTGACTGGAGACGTGTCTCGGTCATGTCTACATTGTTCTCGAACCCGTAGGGTCTGCACGCTTAACGTTACGATGACAGTTTCATTATGAGTTTATATATTTTGATGTACCGAAGCTTGTTCGGAGTCCCGAATATGATCACGGACATGACGAGGAGTCTCGAAATGATCGAGACATAGAGATCGATATATTGGACGGCTATATTCGGACACCGGAAGTGTTTCGGGTGATTTCGGAGAAAACCAGAGTGCCGGAAGGGTTACCAGAACCCCCCGGGGAAGTATTGGGCCTTAGTGGGCCTGAGGGGAGAGAGAGGGTAGTAGCCCAGGAGATGGCGCGCCTCCTCCCATGAGGAGTCCGAATTGGACTAGGGGAGGGGGCGCGGCCCCTCTTTCCCTCTCCCTCTCCCTCTCTTTCCTTCCCCCTTCTCTCTTCCTAGTTGGACTAGGAAAGGGGAGTCCTACTCCTACTAGGAGGAGGACTCCCCCCTCCTTGGCGCACCCCAAGGGCCGGCCGGCCTCCCCCCTTGCTCCTTTATATATGGGGGCAGGGGGGCACCTCTAGACACACAAGTTGATCTTCGTGATCGCTCCCTTAGCCGTGTGCGGTGCCCCCCTCCACCATAATCCTCGATAATATTGTAGCGGTGCTTAGGTGAAGCCCTGCGACGGTAGAACATCAAGATCGTCACCACGCCCTCGTGCTGACGGAACTCTTCCCCGACACTTTGCTGGATCGGAGTTCGGGGATCGTCATCGAGCTGAGCGTGTGCTAGAACTTGGAGGTGCCGTAGTTTCGGTGCTTGATCGGTCGGGCCGTGAAGACGTACAACTACATCAACCGCGTTGTCCCAACGCTTCCGCTTCCGGTCTACGAGGGTACGTAGACAACACTTTCCCCTCTCGTTGCTATGCATCTCCATGATCTTGCGTGTGCGTAGGAATTTTTTTGAAATTACTACGTTCCCCAAAAGTGGCATCCGAGCCTAGGCTTTATGTGTTGATGTTATATGCACGACTAGAACACAAGTGAGTTGTGGGCGATATAAGTCATACTGCTTACCAGCATGTCATACTTTGGTTCGGCGGTATTGTTGGATGAAGCGGCCCGGACCGACATTACGCATACGCTTACGCGAGACTGGTTCTACCGATGTGCTTTGCACACAGGTGGCTGGCGGGTGTCAATTTCTCCAACTTTAGTTGAACTGAGTGTGGCTACGTCCGGTCCTTGCGAAGGTTAAAACAACACCAACTTGACAAACTATCGTTGTGGTTTTGATGTGTAGGTAAGATTGGTTCTTGCTTAAGCCCGTAGCAGCCACGTAAAACATGCAACAACAAAGTAGAGGATGTCTAACTTGTTTTTGCAGGGCATGTTGTGATGTGATATGGTCAGGACGTGATGAGATATAAGTTGTTGTATGAGATGATCAGGTTTTGTTGAAGTTATTGGCAACTGGCAAAAGCCTTATGGTTATCTCTCTATTGCATAAGATGCAAGCGCCAAATAATTGCTTTACTTTATCGCTATGCGATAGCAATAGTTGCAAGAGCAATTGTTGGCGAGACGACCATGTGACGACACATTGATATAGATCAAGATGATGGAGATCATGGTGTCATGCCGGTGACGATGGAAATCATGATGATGTTTTGGAGATGGAGATCAAAGGCACAAGATGATGATGGCCATATCATGTCACATATTTTGATTGCATGTGAGGTTTATCTTTTATGCATCTTATCTTGCTTTGATTGATGGTTGCATTATAAGATGATCTCTCACTAAATTTCAAGATAAAAGCGTTCTCCGTGAGTATGCACCATTGCCAAAGTTCGTTGTGCCCAGACACCACGTGATGATCGGGTGTGATAAGCTCTACGTCCATCTACAACGGGTGCAAGCCAGTTTTGCACACGCAGAATACTCAGGTTAAACTTGACGAGCCTAGCATATGCAGATATGGCCTCGGAACACTAAGACTGAAAGGTCGAGCGTGAATCATATAGTAGATATGATCAACATAGTGATGTTCACCATTGAAAACTACTCCATTTCACGTGATGATCGATTATGGTTTAGTTGATTTGGATCACGTGATCACTTAGAAGAATAGAGGGATGTATTTCTAAGTGGGAGTTCTTAAGTAATATGATTAATTGAACTTTAATTTATCAGGAACTGGGTCCTAGTAGTATTAGCATATCTATGTTGTAGATCAATAGCTCGCGATGTTGCTCCTCGTTTAATTTTTATATGTTCTAGAGAAAACTAAGTTGAAAAATGTTAGTAGCAATGATGCAGATTGGATCCGTGATCTGAGGATTATCCTCATTGCTGCACAGAAGAATTATGTCCTTGATGCACCGCTAGGTGACAAACCTATTACAGGAGCAGATGCAGACATTGTGAACGTTTGGCTAGCTCAATATGATGACTACTTGATAGTTTAGTGCACCATGCTTAACAGCTTAGAATCGGGACTTCAAAGACGTTTTGAACGTCATGGATCATATGAGATGTTCTAGGAGTTGAAGTTAATATTTCAAGCAAATACCCGAGTTGAGAGATATGAAGTCTCCAACAAGTTCTATAGCTAAAAGATGGAGGAGAATAGCTCAAGCAGTGAGCATGTGCTCAGAATGTCTGGGTACTACAATCGCTTGAATCAAGTGGGAGTTAATCTTCCAGATAAAATAGTGATTGACAGAATTCTCTAGTCACCATCACCAAGTTAGTAGAACTTCGTGATGAACTATAGTATGCAAGGGATGACGAAAATGATTCCCGAGCTTTTCATGATGATGAAATTGATGAAGGTAGAAATCAAGATAGAGCATCAAGTGTTGATGATTAACAAGACCACTAGTTTCAAGAAAAGGGCAAAGGGAAAGAAAGGGGACTTCAAGAAGAACGGCAAGCAAGTTGCTGCTCAAGTGAAGAAGCCCAAGTCTGGTCCTAAGCCTGAGATTAAGTGCTTCTACTACAAAGGGACTGGTCACTGGAAGCGGAACTGCCCCAAGTATTTGGCGGATAAGAAGGATGGAAAAGTGAACAAAGGTATATTTGACATACAAATTATTGATGTGTATTTTACTAGTGTTCGTAGTAACCCCTCGGTATTTGATACTGGATCAGTTGCTAAGAGTAGTAACTCGAAACGGGAGTTGCAGAATGAACAGAGACTAGTTAAGGGTGAAGTGACGATGTGTGATGGAAGTGGTTCCAAGATTGATGTGATCATCATCGCACACTCCCTATACTTTCGGGATTAGTGTTAAACCTAAATAAATGTTATTTGGTGTTTGCGTTGAGCATGAATATGATTTGATCATGTTTATGGCAATACGGTTATTCATTTAAGTAAGAGAATAAATTGTTTTTCTGTTTACATGAATAAAACCTTATATGGTTACACACCCAATGAAAATTGTTCGTTGGATCTCGGTCGTAGTGATACACATATTCATAATATTGAAACCAAAAGATGCAAACTTAATAATGATAGTGCAACTTATTTGTGGCACTGCCGTTTAGGTCATATTGGTGTAAAGCGCATGAAGAAACTCCATGCTGATGGACTTTTGGAATCACTTGATTATGAATCACTTGATGCTTGCGAACCATGCCTCATGGGCAAGATGACTAAGACTCCGTTCTCCGGAACAATGGAGCGAGCAACTGACTTATTGGAAATAATACATACTGATGTATGCGGTCCGATGAGTGTTAAGGCTCATGGCAAGTATCATTATTTTCTGACCTTCACAGATGATTTGCGCAGATATGGGCATATCTACTTAATGAAACACAAGTCTGAAACATTTGAAAAGTTCAAAGAATTTCAGAGTGAAGTGGAGAATCATCGTAACAAGAAAATAAAAGTTTCTATGATATGATCGTAGAGGTAAAATATTTCAGTTAAGAGTTTGGCCTTCAGTTAAAACCATGTGAAATAGTTTCACTACTCATGCCACCTGGAACACCACTGTGTAATGGTGTGTCCGAATGTCATAACCATACTTTATTAGATATGGTGCGATCTATGATGTCTCTTACCGATCTACCACTATCGTTTTGGGGTTATGCATTAGAGACAGCTGCATTCACGTTAAATAGGGTACCATCTAAATCCGTTGAGACGACACAGTATGAATTATGGCTTGGCAAGAAACCTAAGCTGTCGTTTCTTAAAGTTTGAGGTTGCAATGCTTATGTGAAAAAGTTTCAACCTGATAAGCTCAAACCCAAATCGAAGAAGTGCGTGTTCATAGGATACCCAAAAGAAAATGTTGGGTACACCTTCTATCACAGATCCAAAGGCAAGATATTCGTTGCTGAGAATGGATCATTTCTAGAGGAGTTTCTCTCGAAAGAAGTGAGTGGGAGGAAAGTAGAACTTGATGAGGTAACTGTACCTGCTCCCTTATTGGAAAGTAGTTCATCACAGAAATATGTTCCTGTGACTACTACACCAATTAGTGAGGAAGCTAATGATGATGATCATGTGACTTCAGATCAAGTTGCTACCGAACCTCGTAGGTAAACCAGAGTGAGATCCGCACCAGAGTGGTACGGTAATCCTGTTCTGGAGGTCATGTTACTTGACCATGATGAGCCTACGAACTATGAGGAAGCGATGATGAGCCCAGATTCCGCAAAATGGCTTGAGGACATGAAATCTGAGATGAGATCCATGTATGAGAACAAAGTATGGACTTTGATTGACTTGCCCATTGATCGGCAAGCCATTGAGATTAACTGGATCTTCAAGAGGAAGACGGACGCTGATAGTAGTGTTACTATCTACAAAGCTAGAATTGTCGCAAAAAGGTTTTCGACAAGTTCAAGGTGTTGACTACGATGAGAGTTTCTTACTCGTATCTATGCTTAAGTCTGTCCGAATCATGTTAGCAATTGCCGCATTTTATGAAATCTGGCAAATGGATAAACAAAACTGCATTCCTTAATGGATTTATTAAAAAAGAGTTGTATATGATGCAACCAGAAGGTTTTGTCAATCCTAAAGGTACTAACAAAATATGCAAGCTCCAGCGATCCATCTATGGACTGGTGCAAGCATCTCGGAGTTGGAATATACACTTTGATAAGTTGATCAAAGCATATAGTTTTATACAGACTTGCGGTGAAGCCTGTATTTACAAGAAAGTGAGTGGGAGCACTACAGCATTTCTGATAAGTATATTTGAATGACATATTGTTGATCGGAGATAATGTAGAATTATTCTGCAAAGCATAAAGGAATGTTTGAAAGGATTTTTTCAAAGAAAGACCTCGGTGAAGCTGCTTACATATTGAGCATCAAGATCTATAGAGATAGATCAAGACGCTTGATAAGTTTTTCAATGAGTACATACCTTGACAAGATTTTGAAGTAGTTCAAAATGGAACAGTCAAAGTAGGAGTTCTTGCCTGTGTTACAAGGTGTGAAGTTGAGTAAGACTCAAAACCCGACCACGATAGAAGATAGAGAGAGAATGAAAGTCATTCCCTATGCCTCAGCCATAGGTTCTATAAAGTATGCCATGCTGTGTACCAGACCTATTGTATACCCTGCCCTGAGTTTGGCAAGGGAGTACAATAGTGATCTAGGAGTAGATCACTGGACATTGGTCAAAATTATCCTTAGTGGAATAAGGATATGGTTCTCAATTATGGAGGTGACAAAAGGTTCGTCGTAAAGGGTTACATCGATACAAGTTTTGACACTGATCCAGATGACTCTAAGTCTCAATCTGGATACATATTGAAAGCGGGGCCAATTAGCTAGAGTAGCTCCGTGCAGAGCATTGTTGACATAGAAATTTGCAAAATACGTATGGATCTGAATGTGGCAGACCCGTTGACTAAACTTCTCTCACAAGCAAAACATGATCACACCTTAGTACTCTTTGGGTGTTAATCACATAGCGATGTGAACTAGATTATTGACTCTAGTAAACCCTTTGGGTGTTGGTCACATGTCGATGCGAACTATGGGTGTTAATCACATGGTGATGTGAACTATTGGTATTAAATCGCATAGCGATGTGAACTAGATTATTGACTCTAGTGCAAGTGGGAGAGTTAAGAAATATGCCCTAGAGACAATAATAAAGTTATTATTTATTTCCTTATATCATGATAAATGTTTATTATTCATGCTAGAATTGTATTAACCGGAAACATAATACGTGCGTGAATACACAGACAAACAGAGTGTCACTAGTATGCCTCTACTTGACTAGCTCGTTAATCGAAGATGATTATGTTTCCTAACCATAGACATGTGTTGTAATTTGATTAACGGGATCACATCATTAGGAGAATGATGTGATTGACATGACCCATTCCACTAGCTTAGCACCCGATCGTTTAGTATGTTGCTATTGCTTTTTTCATGACTTATACATGTTCTTGTGACTATGAGTTTGTGCAACTCCCGTTTGCTGGAGGAACACTTTGTGTGCTACCAAACGTCACAACGTAACTGGGTGATTATAAAGGTGCTCTACAGGTGTCTCCAAAGGTACATGTTGGGTTGGCGTATTTCGAGATTAGGATTTGTCACTCCGATTGTCGGAGAGGTATCTCTGGGCCCTCTCGGTAATGCACATCACTTAAGCCTTGCAAGCAATGCAACTAATGAGTTAGTTGCGAGATGATGTATTATGGAACGAGTAAAGAGACTTGCTGATAACGAGATTAAACTAGGTATTGAGATACCGACGATCAAATCTTGGGCAAGTAACATACCGATGACAAAAGGAACAACGTATGTTGTTGTGCGGTCTGACCGATAAAGATCTTCGTAGAATATGTAGGAGACAATATGAGCATCCAGGTTCCACTATTGGTTATTGACTGGAGACGTGTCTCGGTCAAGTCTACATTGTTCTCGAACCCGTAGGGTATGCACACTTAATGTTATGATGACAGTTTCATTATGATTTTATATTTTTTGATGTACCGAAGGTTGTTCGGAGTCCCGGATATGATCACGGACATGACGAGGAGTCTCGAAATGGTCGAGACATAAAGATCGATATATTGGACGGCTATATTCGGACACCGGAAGTGTTTCGGGTGATTTCGGAGAAACCGGAGTGCCGGAAGGGTTATCGGAACCCCCCGGGGAAGTATTTGGCCTTAGTGGGCCTGAGGGGAGAGAGAGGGCAGCAGCCCAGGAGATGGCGCACCCCCTCCCATGAGGAGTCCGAATTGGACTAGGGGAGGGGGGCGCGGCCCCTCTTTCCCTCTCCCTCTCCCTCTCTTTCCTTCCCCCCTTCTCTCTTCCTAGTTGGACTAGGAAAGGGGAGTCCTACTCCTACTAGGAGGAGGACTCCCCCCTCCTTGGCGCGCCCCAAGGGTCGGCCGGCCTCCCCCCTTGCTCCTTTATATACGGGGGCAGGGGGGCACCTCTAGACACACAAGTTGATCTTCGTGATCGTTCTCTTAGCCGTGTGCGGTGCCCCCCTCCACCATAATCCTCGATAATATTGTAGCGGCGCTTAGGCGAAGCCTTGCGACGGTAGAACATCAAGATCGTCACCAGGCCGTCGTGCTGACGGAACTCTTCCCTGATACTTTGCTGGATCGGAGTCCGGGGATCGTCATCGAGCTGAACGTGTGCTAGAACTCGGAGGTGCCGTAGTTTCGGTGCTTGATCGGTCGGGCCGTGAAGACGTACGACTACATCAACCGCGTTGTGCCAACGCTTCCGCTTCCAGTCTACGAGGGTACGTAGACAACACTCTCCCCTGTCGTTGCTATGCATCACCATGATCTTGCGTGTGCGTAGGAATTTTTTTGAAATTACTACGTTCCCCAAAAAGGAAAAGAACCCTTTCGTGGGGTTCCAGAGTAGGGACGATCTGTCTTGCCGTCGGGAGACGGTGGCTGATTTTCTGGGCCAGGTACCCGGCCTCCCGAAGCTTTTTGATATCCTTCTCCCGGACGGTAGAGGCCATCCACTTGCCTCCTGCTCCGGATCCGGACATTTTCGGAAGGCCTTTGTGGGCGGAGAGGACGAACGCTTGGGCATTGGGGCTCGAGCGAAGGGGAATGGATAAGCAGAAGAAGGAGGCATGGGTGAAAAAGGGGAGTCCTTATCTCCTTATAAAGGCGGAAGGGATCCAACGCCTCCCCACTTGCCCAGTAAACTCGCTTATTCCCCAAGCGTCGCGCTGAAGACACGGTTGGATTACCCATACCCGTATTGATGAGAATCCCGAGATAGGGGAACATGATCTCTGCTTCGATAAGACATGCCCATAAAACCGCCTTGCAACATGCGCAGTAGCTGGTTAGGGAGAACGGTTCGAATAAAGACTGGGTCGTGGCGTGGTGTCACGTTATGAAAAGTTGTCAGCGGATTAGATTTGTGGAATATTGTACTCTCTATGGTGGTATGTGGAATTTGTTTTGCAGAGCCGGACACGATCCTTGTGTTCAAAATCTTCCATGGAGTATTCATAGAAGGAACCCGCCTTGCAATGCTGAAGACAATCTACGCGTCGGACTCATCGTCATTGAAGCCTGGTTCAGGGGCTACTGAGGGAGTCCTATATTAGGGGGTCCGTGGAAAGCCAGACTATATACTTTGGCTGGACTATTGGACTATGAAGATACAAGATTGAAGGCTTCGCCCCGTATCTGGAGGGTTTAGTCCGAATGACCACAACAATCATAATCATAGGCTAGCTTCTAGGGTTTAGCCTCTATGATCTCGTGGTAGATCAACTCTTGTAATAGTCATATCATCAAGATCAATCAAGCAGGAAGTAGGGTATTACCTCCATCGAGAGGGCCCGAACCTGGGTAAACATTGTGTCTCCTGCCTCCTGTTGCCATCAGCCTTAGACGCACAATTCGGGACCCCCTACCCGAGATCCATCGGTTTTGACACCGACAAAGGCCCCAAACAATCCGGTCTACAGCCGGATACGAATAAACGGATCCCTTCAAAGGGTGGCCGTACTCCTACGGTAGCCTCCGGAGATCCGGAGGCGCCGGATATACTAACTAACATGCTGCATCAGGCGTCCATCTCAGAGGAACATCGTACCTTGATGGGCACGGTGGTTGAAAAGGTCCTGTCCGCGAAGCGCGGATTGAATGAGGCCTTTCTGCGCCTACTAAGAAGTTTCGAGGTTTTTACTGTAATATGTTCAATTGTGTTTTATTCACGAAATACACCTGTTTATAGATAGTAGCCCCTGAGACTCTGATTGGCTTCCCGAGGGAGGCAATCAGAGGATAAAAAAGAAATGCCCAGGGCCTGACCTGATTAATTTGGCACACGAGCTGTTTCTCCCCTGATGACTGCTCGGACTATGGATATTGTCGAGCTGCAGCGGAAGCTTGATGTGGCAGGGGATGACATTGCATTAATCAATAGGTGTCTTGACGAGTCGCAAGGTATGTATTCGGAGCAGTCCTTATGCATACGTGTCTATAATATAAGCGTGACGCTGAGAATTGCATACTGGGATATACATGGCTATAGATGGTGTCGCCGCTATTGAGATTGTCGGGCGGAGCTGGCCCAGGCCAAGGAGCAGGCCGGGTTTAGTAATGCGGTTGCCGAAAAGGCGTCGGCTGAGCTAAAGGCCGAACAAGCTGCTCGGCGCCAAGACGAGGAGAAAATATCCGCGATGGCGCTCGAACTAAAAAATGCTACGAGCAATGTGAATGTCTTGAGAAGGAGAATGAAACCAAAACGGTTGAACTTGACAAGGCCTTGCGAGAGACGAGAGAAGCGCGGTCTGAATCCAGAGCAGCTCATGAGGAGATCCGGCAAGCTGGGGAGATTGCGGACGGTAAGCCCTTTTTGCTACAGTCTAAGTTCGGCGATCCGAACTATGCTCAGCTTAACCAAGTGTGGAGTTCTCCAAACGAGTTTTTAGACTTGCCGAAGAGTTCTTCCAATGCGGCGCAGTTTTACCAAGCGCAAGAGGGGTATGCAACGGAGAAGCTTTTATGGTCACAATTTGGCGCATCAAAGCGCCCTCTGTTGCTGAATGAACAGATGTCCGAATGGGCCGAGCTTCATAGGATATCCGGCACTGCCATGAAGAACGTCATAATCCGACCGTGGCCGACTGAGCCTATTCCGAAGAGCTACTTTGGCTTGGTGCGGCGGCTTGTTGATGCAGTGCCACGTATCGACGCTATTAAGCGGCCGGCGTGCATTGAGGGTGCACAGATGGCCTTTGCCTGTGTCAAGACATACTGGGGGAAGATGAAGGCCATCGATATTGCAGCGGAGAGTCCACCCAAGGGCAAGGACCATCACGCACCGGAGCATTATTTTGAGGACGTCTTAGAGGTTGCCCGCTTGATAGAGGGTCAATGCTCAAAAGACATAATATCCGAGTGAGGTGTATGGGAATTGTAAAGGACAATTATATATTTAATCTATTTTTATGTTTTGCTCGAAAGCTTTTGTTCCTCCTGTGCGGCCATTTTTATATAATCTGAAAGTTTTCCAGTCGTCGGCTTCAGCTCCCTCGTAGGAAGTACGGGGGTGTTCGGAAAAGCATTTGATCACTCTTGACCCAATGTCTTGGTCCATGAAGGAGGTGACAATGCGGCGAACCAGGCAATCAGACTATAGGGCATTAACACTTTCACTTAGCCATAGGAGTTTTATGGTGGGTCTACGATATAACCCCTGGTACATATGCAGCTTATTTTTAATAAGATGCGTTGCAAAATATGATCTGAAAAAGATCCTTCATATGACACGGAGAGAATCGCTGAAGATACCAATAAGTCGTCGAGTGGTTGACCAACTTTCGCAGCATCACGACAGTCAGTTTTCAACTTTCTCTAATAAGGTGCTTGACCAAATGAACCGGAAGCACAATCGCAGTAGTTCTCCCTTTACTACCCTAGCCGATAGAGCGGAACGTAGGATAGCAAGCACAGGAGCCGAGCAACCCAGCTATTAACCCGAGACATGATTCAGAGATGATGCATATAAGGCCAAACTCGCGATGCCGAAGTACGCTATAGAGCTATTCAGACTTGTCGGCAACTTGTTTGTTCCCATACCGAGCCCCTGGCAAGTTATGCCAAGGTGTATGTTTAAAACAACCGTAGGGGAAAAACTCGTTTTTTAGAAAAGAGTGGATTGTTTTTACTGGGATCTGAGTGATGTGGCAATCGTTTATATAGGTAACAAAGATGCAACCCCAGCTATTTGACATGCCATGGGTCGAAGGTGGAGGAAAAAGGCACTTAACAGGCTCGAAATAGAGAGTGCGGTCTACAAAAAGTTATTTTGGACCTCCCGTCGCATGTCCGTGCCGCCTGCCCTCGGTTAAGGGATTCCTTGACAGGAATAACCCTTGGCTGATTGTACGAATCTGAGCTCTGGTAGAGTCCTCGGGGTGACCGGCCCTTGAGCTACCTGTAGAGGGAATAGTAAAAAGGAAAAGGGTGGTTAGAAAAGCAGGGGGGTTTGCAGGCCCACCCTCATTGTGCTTTCGCCGATGCTCTGGGTATTTCAAGTGCATAATTATGTATGCGCGGTACCCACTTCGAAGGCATATTAGGCGAACGGTGGAAGCCGAATTGCTAGTCCAATATGGACATTGATCGGTCATGTTGAATGGAGATCGGCGGCATGATGGGCGACATGGTATGCGGTGTGATAAGGCCGCTGCGTAGTTTGGCTCAGGTAGCCGTAGTATGATCTCCTGTACAGGGGAGTGTTCCATGCGCTCACCTCTAGGGGCGTGTGTCATGTATACCATGTTTACTGTTTTTGCGTCGGGGGGAAACTGCTTCTGACCCCGTTGTTCGGTTGGTGAACCTGTTCGTCGTCGCTATCGCCGGGTGGCCTCTTCCCCTTGTGTTTGGCATTTAACTGGCCGGCCTGTTTCAAGACCCAACAACTTCTGTTGGTGTGAGTAGCTGGTTTATTGGGGTGGTCGTGGATCTGGCAGGGCCTATCCAATATTTTGTCTAAATTGGATGGTCCGTCTTTGTTTGCCGTAAATGGCCTTTTCCGTTGGTCGGGTTTGGGGCCACTAAATCCAGCGTTGATCGCTATGTCCTGTGTGCCCTCATTATTATTGCGACGTTTGTTTTTATTGCGTCGTGGCTTTCCATTACCGTCCCGCACTTCGGAGGTGCCCGGATCGCTGGCGCTATTGCTTCTACGGGCGATCCAACTGTCTTCTCCCGCGCAAAAGCGAGTCATCAGAGCGGTAAGGGTTGTCATAGACTTTGGTTTTTCCTAATCGAGGTGGCGGGCAAGCCACTCGTCCCGGATGCTGTGTTTGAAGGCCGCGAGGGCTTCCGTGTCCGGACAGTCAACAATTTGGTTCTTTTTAACTAAAAATCTACTCCAGAGCTTTCTGGCGGACTCTCCGGGGTGCTGGACAATGTGACTTAGGTCATCGGCATTCGGTGGCCAGACATATGTACCATGAAAGTTATCGTGGAAGGCATCTTCCAACTCCTCCTAGCTGCCAGTTGAGTTTTCAGGCAGACTATTTAACCAGTGTCAAGCTGGTCCTTTGAGTTTTAACGGGAGGTACTTGATGGCACGAAGGTCGTCTCCGCGGGCCATGTGGATATGGAGAAGGAAATCCTCAATCCATTCCATGGGATATGTTGTTCCGTCGTATGATTCAATGTTAACGGGTTTGAACCCTTCGAGGAATTCGTGATCCATTACTTCATCGGTGAAGCAAAGAGGGTGTGCGGCGCCTCTATATTGGCCCGCGTCGTGACATAGCTCCGATGGAGTCTGTCTACGGTTTTTGGCTCGGGTGTGACTAGGTTTGTCACGTCCGAATAGGTAGCCATCATCACGTGTCGAGGAACGTCCTCGCGATCTATAAATCGATCGGGTATATCCTGCTCTACTATCCAGGGTCTGCCAGAGGTTGTATTTGTCACCCCAAGCTGTATTGTTTCTGTTTTTACGTGGCGGCGGGGCGGGTTGTTGTTCTGCTTGAATTATCGCTTTATCTCGGCCAAGTTGTGGTCGACCTGCCGCATTGTCCCGACCGCGCTGTGATCTGTCGGCCGTGTTGCGCGAGTGAGGTATGAGCTCTAGCGCCTCCTCATCAAACTGGGGTAGCAGTTTGCGCTTCAGGTAACTCCTGGCTGGGAGCTTGAGGCCGTATTCTTCGGCTGCCAGGACATTAGTCCATCTGTCGTTGAGCAAATCTTGGTCAACTTGAAGTTGCTGTTGTTTCTTTTTTAGGCTCCTTGCAGTGGCTATTAGCCTGCGCTTGAAGCGCTCCTGCTCGAGAGGTTCCTCGGGCACGATGAAATCCTCGTCGCCGAGGCTTATCTCATCTTCGGAGAGCGGAAGATAATTATCGTCCTCCGAATCGTCATGTATGGTCTGTTCATCAGGGCTAACTTGCCCGTTTTCCCGTCCCTCATGTTCGGAGGTTACCTCAACGGGGTCTTTATTATCTTCGGGTTCGTCCAGAGTACTATTTTCCCCGGTGCCAGTGTTACTGTCCTTTGAACGACGTGACTTAGAGCGGCGCCGAGGACGCCGACGTTTTTGCTGTGTCTCAGGAGGTTTATTCTCAACTGGATTTTCTTTGTCATCGTCGTTGGTTGTTTTGGATGTGTCCACCATGTACACATCATATGAAGAGGTGCCCGTTTAGCGTCCATTTAATGGCGGACTTTGATTTTGCTCCTCATCAGCATCGTCGTTAATACCGTCAATGTCTTCGGAGTCGTAATCGAGCGTGTCGGTTAAATCCTCGACTATGGCTATGAAGTGGGTGGCGGGTGGGAAGCAAGATCCTCCATCATCAGCCCCTAGTTCGGACCGAACATAGTTCGGTTGTGAGTCCCCCCGCCAAGGACAGGTTTTTTAATGAGCTTAGCACATCGCCCAAGGGTGAGTGGTGGAAGATGTCTGCGGCGCTGAATTCGAAGATCGATAAACGATCAAGTTTGACATCCGCGAACTCACACGGTTCGGAACATATTACCGGAAACGAGTCCGGAGTTCCGGAGATGCAGATATTGTGTGAGGTTAAGTCCATGTGTGGCTCCAACGCTAGGGAATCTGTGGCCTCCGTGGTAGGGTTAAGCCACTGGTCCTTGGATGGCACAGTATGCTCCGGATCTATGGCCGGAGCGGTTGCAGGAGCTATCTCCTGGATGCGGTCCGATGACAGATTTAGGTCGTGTCCATCGGGGTGACCAGGTCTGGTTGTCGCGGTCTCGAATCCGGTGAAGACCAAGTCTCCACGGATGTCCGCAACATAGTTCAATCTCCCAAATCTTACCTGGAGGCTAGGGGCGTAGCTATCGATCTGCTCCATATGGCCAAGCGACTGGGCCCGCAGTGCGAAGCCGCCGAACACGAAGATCTGTCCAGGGAGGAAGGTCTCACCTTGGACAGCGTCGTTGTTGACGATTGAAGGGGCCATCAAAGATTTTGGGGACAACACAGTGGAACTCTCAATGAAAGCACAAATGTCAGTGTCAAAACCGGCGGATCTCGAGTAGGGGGTCCCGAACTTTGCGTCTTAGGTCGATGGTAACAGGAGACAGGGGACACGATGTTTACCTAGGTTTGGGCCCTCTCTATGGAGGTAATACCCTACGTCCTGCTTGATTGATATTGGTGAATATGAGTATTGCAAGAGTTGATCTACCTCGAGATTGTAATGGCTAAACCCTAGAGGCCTAGCTTGTATCGCTATGGTAATGAATATATCTCTCTCCTCCGGACTAAGTCCTCCGGTTTATATAGACACCGGGAGGATCTAGGGTTACACAAGGTTGGTTACAAAGAAAGGAATCTACATATTCGGTCGCCAAGCTTGCCTTCCACGCCAAGGAGAGTCCCATCCGGACACGGGTGCAATCTTCGGTCTTCGTGTTCTTCATAGCCCATCAGTCCGGCCCATGGCTAACAGGCCAGACGCCCGAGGACCCCTTAGTCCAGGACTCCCTCAGTCGCTGACATCGAAAACGCTTCTATACTCTTTGCGGTGAGATTAGTTTGATGACACCCAGTACTGGGGAGAGTGATCAAATGTATTTCCACAGCTAGTTTATCGGATGTTTTCGAAGGTCTAAGGTACACAATTTTCGAGGTTTTCTTGGTTATGTGTTGATGGATGTATACAATTGGAGTGTAGGATTTGTTAGTTGTGTGAGATATTTGTGCCTCCCTGTATCCCCAACACCAGATTGCATAACCAGAAAGTTCCAGGAGTTAATAGGTGGGAATTCAACTAGTTACACAGGATTTCTTTTCGACAGATGTATGATTTGAGATTGGGTTCCAATGTCTAGTGGTTCGTTTTTCACGGTCGATTTACAGTGGTCGCGAGGGATCTTAAAGAGTCCCTGGCTATGCCGATCTGGGAACGTCTCGTTTGTCATTCCTGATGCCAGCTGTACATCGTGCCCGTGGGGCCTCATCGCGAACACTTTGGGCAAAATCTCTACCATATGTTTGTTTCTGGCTTATTTCCCAACCAATCATTTGTTTTGTTTTGAGTTGTGGTATTCAAGTTGCTTCGAAGTCAAGTGTTGATTCGATACCTTTCCTAAGCGGTGTTCTCATATTTCGATGTGAATGCTACTCCTTTCGATCATCGATATTGTCATGTCAATTCTTTTCCAACCGGTGTGCTTCTCTTCAAGTTAATCCTATCCTTTCAATATTTGCTAGATCAATTCTTGGTTATTCGTAGTGTTTTTTGTTTCATCCATCCCAAGCTGCCTTTGTTTTCCCACCATCCCACCCTTTTCTTCAAGGACTCAAATTTCTTAATCAAGTATCCATCTTATTTATGTGAAGTTTCTTCTTTCCTTCAATGTTCTTATCCGGTGATTATCATCAAGATGGTCAGGAGTTTCAAGTTCATCATTCTTCATTCTTTCTTCTTCTCTGGTCGATTCAATTTAAGCTTTTGGTGTGGATCATATTTCTTTCCTTGTTTCAAATGATTTCCCATGCCGGTGCACCTCTGAATCTTCCACTTCTCGCTATTCATTTGCTCCAGAGTATTGAAGATATCTTGGAAGATTTGTGTTTCCATTATTAATTCGTTCAAGATATTTTGTGGTGGTAATCTCATTCAAGCCATTTAACTCAACCAGTGCAAATCACTCTTTCAAGCAACCATTTCCATCGGTGTTTATTTTGAGTGGGCCCTAACCCATAGGTCTTTTCCCAGGATCTTACCTGACCCTTCTAATTTATCCAGAGTGATTCTCAAAAAAAAAATCGAAGTTTGACATAAGAATGAATAATCATCAGTCATATTCCTTCTCCAATATCACTTTTAAAACATTTTCATTGTTGGTTCAATATTTCTATTCTTCATTGTTCTAGAGTGCATCAACAATTCATGGTGGTGTTTCTCATCGTCATTCTCAATATTTGAAGACCGAAGAAGAATTTTGATAACCAACAAGTATGGGGGATCAATTGTATCTCTTTTTGATAAGTAAGAGTGTCAAACCAAACGAGGAGCAGAAGGAAATGACAAGTGGTTTTCAGCAAGGTAATGTCTGCAAGTGCTGAAATTGTAAGTAACGGAGTAGTTTGATAGCAAGATAATTTGTAACGAGCAAGTAACGATAGTAGTAACAAAAGTGCAGCAAGGTGGACCGATCCTTTTGAGGGAAAGGACAGGCCAAAACGGTCTCTTATGATAAGCAAAGCGTTCTTGAGGGTACACAGGAATTTCATCTAGTCACTTTCATCATGTTGGCTAAATTCGTGTTCGGAACTTTGATAATTTGATATGTGGGTGGACCGGTGCTTAGGTGTTGTTCTTACTTGAACAAACCTCCTACTTATGATTAACCCTCCCACAAGCATCCACACCTATGAGAAAAGTATTAAGAATAAATTCTAACCATAGCATTAAACTTTTAGATCCAATCGGTCCCTTAACGAATAGCGCATAAGCTAGAGTTTAAGCTTCTGTCACTCTCGCAACCCATCATCTAATTGCTACTCCACAATGCATTCCCTTAGGCCCAAATATGGTGAAGTGTGATGTAGTCGACGTTCACATGACACCACTAAGGGAATCACAACATACATACTATCAAAATATCGAACACATATCAAGTTCACATGATCACTTGCAACATGATTTCTCCCGTGACCTCAAGAACAAAAGTAACTACTCACAAACGATAATCATGCTCAAGATGAGAGGGGTATTAAATAGCATATTGGATCTGAACATATAATCTTCCACCAAATAAACCATATAGTAATCAACTAGTCACCCACAAGCACCAATCTATAGTCCCGGTAACAAGGTTGAACACAAGAGATGAACTAGGGTTTGAGAGGAGATGGTGTTGTTGAATATGTTGATGGAGATTGCCCTCCCCAAGATGGGAGAGTTGTTGGTGATGATGATGATGACGTTCACATGACACCCACAATCATCGTCATCATCATCACCAACAACAATCCCTGGAACGCCGAGGTGGGTTGTGCCCACCTGGTGGGCCCCCTATAGTAGTTATTTGCTCCAATATTCCTCAAATAATCCATAAAAAATCTCCATGAAGTTTCAGCTTGTTTGGAGTTGTGGAGAATAGGTGGCCTGACCTAGCTTCTCCAGGTCTAGATTTCTAATTGCCGGAATTCTCCCTCTTTGTGTGTACCTTGCATATTATGAGAAAAAGGCATTATAATTACTCCAAAAACCATTATTATGGATAAAAACGTCATAAATAACAGTAAGAAAACATGATACAAAATGGACGTATCAACTCCCCCAAGCTTAGACCTCGCTTGTCCTCAAGCGAAAACCAAAATCGAAAAACATGTCCACATGCTTTGAGTGAGAGGTGTCGATAAAAACAAAATACGAACATAGAAGCATCATGTCGATTATTATAACGGCAAAAAATTCAACATAAGACTTTTATCATAGAAATTTCATCATATACTTCTCGTGAATAAGTAACAATTCATCACACAATTGAAGTATAAAGCAAAAACTCTATTAGAAACCAACAAACTATGTTCTCAGTCAACTTTGCAACTACAATTCATCATCTTTTCAAGAAGGGTCACGTATCGGAGCCTTTAGGAAAGTCCACATACTCAACCATCATATAGTCTTCTATGATTGCTAACACCCACCGTGTACACATGAGCAAAATCTTTCAACCGGACACATTGAAAGATAGGGGCTTATAGTTTCGCCTCCCAACGTACTCACCTCAAGGGTGGTGTCAACAATAATAACTCATGCTATCTATATTCAACTGGACATATGTGCCTAGATCTTTCCTCACCACATGATGCTTGCCAAAGGAGAAAAATAAAAAGGAATAGAAAAAAACTTTGACTCTTTGCATACAAGTAAATACATAAAAGTAAAAGAAAGGCTCTTCGCAGAGGGAAGCAGAGGTTGCCATGCGCTTATTTGTTTGTATGCTCAACCCCTTAGTGCAAAATAACGTCACATTGCATTGCCCCTTGTGATAGCGAC
Organism: Triticum dicoccoides; assembly: GCF_002162155.2. Taxonomy (NCBI): domain Eukaryota; kingdom Viridiplantae; phylum Streptophyta; class Magnoliopsida; order Poales; family Poaceae; genus Triticum; species Triticum dicoccoides. The sequence goes on from NC_041384.1 coordinate 169,041,978, forward strand.
CTTTATTATGCAGTCTGTCGCTTTTATTCTTCACCATCGCAAGTTCGTGCAATGCTCAATTTTCTCTTACACTAAATGATCTCACACATTTAGAAGCAATTTTTATTGCCTTATTGCACCGATGACAACTTACTTGAGGGATCTTGCTCAATCCCTAGGTAGGTATGGTGGACACTTGAAATAAGATTTGTGTTTAAGGGTTTTTGGATGCACAAGTAGTATCTCTACTTAGTGCGGAATTTTTGGAGGAAGTTGATTTGGTCGTTGAGGGTGAAGACGATGTCCTTCAAGGGCTTACCATCCACCTTGAGATCGCGGGAGAGGTTCGTGATCATAAGGTGATTAGTGTTGAGTCCACGCTCCACCATCCCCTTGCACCGGAAGATGTCTTGCCCCATAGCTTCAAGTCTGGCCTCCACGGTTCCCGTCCCCTTGGGACATGGCACATCACGGAGGTAAAGCACCCCCTCATGCATCTGGATGGTCTGAGGGTGCTACACCACCTCCCGCAGATATGGGTTGATGACGTTCTTCAAGAACTTGTCCTTGGAGGAGCTTGAGGTGGCCATGGTGGATGGGATCTGGCAAAAAAACAACAAGAAAAGAGAACAGAGGATTTTTCCGCGATACGGTGATCAACAGGTTCGGGAAGTATATATAGATTTTTTTATCTTGGGGGACAAGCAAACCGAAGAAAAATAGAATCTGAGAGGTGTCCCAGGTGGGCACAACCTACCTGGGCATGCCAGGCAAGCCTGGTGCGCCCTGGTGTCTTATGCCCACCAGGGTACGCTTCCTGGAGGTTTCTTTATGTCCTAATTTTCTAAATATTCTAAAACTGATAAAAAATATTTTTGCGGATTTTCTGGAGTCCGTTTACTTACCGTATCATGTACCTCCTTATTTTCACGATTCTGGAGGGTTCCGGAAGGACTCTTTTATGTGTTCTTCCGGTGTCATAGTTTGGATAATATTACTTTCAACCTTAATGGGCGTACCTGATATATAATGTTTTATTCGTTGTCCATTGACAACCTTCGGGTTAGTACCTTCAGAATTATTTATTTTGATGGCTCCACACCGATAAACCTCCTCGATAACATAGGGGCCTTCCCATTTTGAGAGGAGTTTTCCTGTTAAGAATATGAAACGTGAGTTTTACAAAAGAACATATTCTCCGACTTTGAACTCACGCTTTTGGATTCTTTTGTCATGCCATATTTTAAATTTTTCTTTGAATAAATTTGCATTTTCATAAGCTTGGGTTCTCCATTCATCTAATGAGCTAATATCAAATAACCACTTTTCTCCAGCAAGTTCGAAATCATAGTTAAGCTCTTTGATTGCCCAATATGCTTTATGTTCTAACTCAAGAGGCAAATGACAAGCTTTTCCATAAACCATTTTATAAGGAGACATACCCATATGATTTTCATATGCTGTTCTATAAGCCCAAAGTGCATCATCTAATTTCTTAGACCAATTCTTCCTGGACCTATTGACAGTCTTTCGCAAAATTAATTTTATTTCTCTATTTCTAGGTTCAACTTGACCACTAGACTGAGGATGATAAGGTGATGCAATTCTATGGTTAACATCATACTTGGCAAGCATTTTACGAAAAGCACCATGAATAAAGTGTGAACCACCATTAGTCATTAAATATCTAGGGACTTCAAACCTTGGGAAAATAACTTCCTTAAGCATTTTAATAGAGGTGTTGTGATCAGCACTACCGGTTGGAATAGGTTCTACCCATTTAGCAACATAATCAACAGCAACCAAAATATGCGTATACCCATTAGAGGAAGGAAAAGGTCCCATGTAATCAAATCCCCAAACATCAAATGGTTCAACGGCAAGTGAATAATTCATAGGCATTTCTTGACGCTTACCGATATTACCTATTCTTTGACATTCATTGCAAGATAAGACGAACTTACGGGCATCCTTGAAGAGAGTAGGCCAATAAAATCGAGATTGCAATACATTTTGAGCAGTTCTATCTCCAGCATGATGCCCTCCATAAGCTTCGATGTGACATTTCCGTAGGATTTGTCCATGTTCATGCTCAGGTACACAACGTCTAATAATACCATCTACTCCTTCTTTATAAAGATGTGGGTCATCCCAAAAGTAATGTCTTAAATCATAGAAGAATTTTTTTTCTTTTGTTGGTATGTAAAGCTAGGTGGTAAATATTTAGCAACACCCTAATTAGCATAGTCAGCGTACCAAGGAGTACTATGAGCAACATTTATTGCAGCTAACTGCTCATCAGGAAAACTATCATCAATAGGTAGTGGGTCATCAAGCACATTTTCAAGCCTAGAGAAGTTATCAGCTACTGGGTTCTCAGCTCCTTTTCTATCAACGATATGTAAATCAAATTCTTGTAACAAGAGAACCCATCAAATAAGTCTAGGTTTAGCATCTTTATTTTCCATGAGATATTTAATACTCCCTCCGTCCTGGAAAAGTTATCTCCGTGACACTCTAAAAAAACCTCCGCAAAGTCCCGACACAACCCGCACTCCCCGCTCGTCTCCCCCGAGCCAGAGCTCCTCTGTTCGTCTCCCCGCGCCGGAGCTCCCTTCCTTAGCTCCCCCAGGCTAGAGCAGCCCTCCTCTGCTCCCCGCACAACTCTCACGCGTGTCGCCGGAGCTCCTTCTCTCCACGTGGCAGCCGCATTGCTTCCCCCTCCTCGTTCCCCATGGTGAATCACGACGAGAAGAAGGAAGGCTTGATTTTTTTTCGATTTGTTATCTGACGGCGTCCTTCCCCAAGGGCGGCGAGCTGGAGCTGCCCCTGCGCGTCGTCGACCACCTCCTCGCTGGCTAGACGCTGTCGACCACGGAGCCGGTCTTCTCCAAGCGTGCGCCGTCGACCACGGAGCAGGTCTTCTCCAAGCGCGCACCGCCGAGATGCCGAGGCCGAGGCGGAGCTCCAGGCCATCAAGGCCTGGTACGCCGCCGAGTCCGCCAAGCGCCGCCGCGTGCGCCTTCACCGTCGTGGATATCCTCTCGCCCCCCACATGCCAAGGTGCTGCTCCCCCTCTTCTTGCCCCCCACTCCAAAATGCTTCTTTTGAGTACAAGTTCACTGAAAATTCAGCCTATCTTGAAGCTTTGGAGCTTCTTTAGCAAGTTCACTGTAAAATTGAGTACAAGCTCACTGAAAAAATTCTGGAGTGTATGTTCTGCAGGGACTGAATTTTCTGGAGTGTATGTTTACTGAATTTTCTGAATTTTCTAGAGTGTATGCATTGGCATGCTCCTAGGATAGAGGATTCATGGCCATCCTAGCTAGCTGCTAGGTGGAAAACGTGTTAGGCTCACAGTATTCATCAAACCTGAGTTGATTATCTACCTTGATGTGCAAATGATGATGCAGTCTGAACCTTTTATAAATGGAGTAATCTTCATTCAGGAAACCCAAGCTATAACAGATTCAAGTTCATTAAAATGGCTGATTCAGGTTTGTCTCTTTATATCCAGTCTGCATATATGGAGTATCTGCAATCAAATGGATTACTCCTTGTCTCTTTATATTTATAAATGGAGTATTTGTAAATCTTCTATTTGCAATCAAATGGCTAATTTATAAATGCACTATGCTAAGATGACCGAAGAATGTGGAGAGAAGGTTCAGATTGTTTGCCATGAAATTATATTTCTCTCTCACTTTTAACTTTTCCAGTGTGTGTAGTGCTGTTGATGTAGTCTCAATATGTTTCCTTGGGATTTCTTTCAATCCTAAGTTAGTCGATCAATCAGTTGCTTTGTTCAGAAGCTTTAACAGTATGTAGATATAGTCTTGTTCAGATCTTACTGAAGAAGAGAGAGGGTTAGTAGATATAGTCTTGTTCAGTGGTTATCTAACTGAATTTTCACTATCCTAATGCTTTATAAATGCAGAGAATATGCTCATTTTTTGTAACATGTAGATGCCATGCTCAATTTTTTGGTAAAGCTACTAGAGTTATCAGCAATGTATGCAGAGCGGCAAGAGTGGCTGCTCAGATTTTTCTTGTACATGCTCAACATTGCCCTGTTTCAGTCTTGTTTTTTGCAGAACTGAGTTTACTAGCACCATTTTTCATCTTGCCATTACCGTCCAACACTGCCCTGTTTCAGTCTTCTTTTTCTACAGTTTACTCCACTGTACAGTTTGTGCATCTACAAAACATGAATATTGTGTATGTGTGTGTCTAGATGCCTTTGATAATCCATCTAGATTCCCTTGATGCATCTGAATTTTTTCTGTATTTAGATGCCCTTGATACTCCATCTCATTTGTTGTTAGTTTCTGAAGTACACCTACCAAAATCACTGCTATCAAGAGTTCAAAATGGATATGAATTCTGAAACTACACCATGTTCCTGTTAATCATAAGAATAAGAATAAGCATAAGAAAGATAATAAGAAGGAGAAGGAGAAGGAGAAGGAGAAGGAGAAGAATGAGAAGGAGAAGGAGAAGAAGAAGAAGAAGAAGAAGAAGAAGAGATCCTAGCATAGAAGAAGGATCTCTTCTTCTTCTTACAAATAAATCCAAATAATTCAAATAAATTAAATAAAATCAAGTAAATTAAAAAAATCAAATAATTCACATGACACACTCCAATCTGTTCTCATTGAACACATGACACAAGACATACACATGACATACTCCTATCATTTCTTTTTCCTTTCCCTATATACTCCTTTCCCTTTCCTTTTCCTGAGCTCTATTCCCCTTGTTCTATAATGGCCATCGTATCAGTAATTAGCTCTGCACTGCAATATACACTAGTTATTTCTTCTCCACCATTTTGTAGACGGTCCTTGTGTAGATGCGGCAGCTTGTAGGTATTTCCTCTTTGATCTTTCATCACTTCCACCATGACTACTTGCAACTTCATAAAGCTTTTGAACAGCTTATGGGAGTCGTAGTTCTCAAACTCCTCCTCTACACCCTATACCAGTTCCTGTATATTCATAGGCTCTCTGTAGTCGGTTACGGATTGGAGGGAGCAGTGGAAACAAAGATCTAGAACACTGAGCTCATGGTTGTTTGGTGGTTGTTGCAATAGTCGAATATCCAGATTTGTCTGTGCCACGGCTTCTAGAAAACCAACATCATTAGGGTGGACATGCAGTGTTGCATTATCTTGTTGAATGAAGATCGTTGTGTCCTCGTCACTGTCAGGCCATTTGTCTTGAATGCCAGGGATTACTTTATTGATCAGGTAATCTCTGCACACATGTCTAGTAACTTTGACCGGCTTCAACTCTATTGTCCCCCTATCTCTATTCTAGCTTGTTCGTTGTGCCTCGGTTTGTACCACGAACGGCCAAATGCCAAGTTTTCCATATAATGTCATCTCCCCATCTTCATTGTAGCGAGGTGTGGTCACAACTATTAGAAACATTACCTTCCCAATGCTATGAGTATTGTGCATAGTTCGATTTGGTTCTTCTTCTCCAGGCAGTACGTAGTAGCTACTCTTCACTCGGGTCATGTCATACCATTTCTCATCGATGTGGACCATATTTGTCATTGTCTTGAAACTGGGCCAAGGACTTGATATCCATCTTTCATCCATCATGGATAGGCAGAAATTTAGTCTCGCTATCTTGTTTTGTGGCTTGAGGGTGGGTTTCATGGTGCTTGTGATGCGTTTCAGCTCTTGCAATTGAAAGCTGTCATGACGGGTTGATCGGGGCACACCTAAACACCTTGCTAGATAACGGATTGTTCTTCTTTTGTTCAAAGGAATTGTGGATGTTCTCGATAGATCTAGTTCTTTTCTCTTCCTACCACTTTTGTTCTTCTTGCTTGAAATATCAACTTCTTGGCCTGCTGCAAGTTGTCGTTTGGCTAGATTCCATATTCTCGTAACTATTCGCAGGTGAACATTCAGCATAGTCGCAATGAGCACCTTGTCATACATGTGAACCTGTCCATCTCTAAGCTCGATTACTCGTAGAGAAAAGTAAACACCATGCCTCTCCTTGTCTGTCAAGTCCTTCCCTCTTGGATTGCCATGTGCATCAGCTTCTTGCACTTCTGCATCTTCTTGTGCCTCTTGAGCTTCTTGCACTTCTGCATCTTCTTGTGCATCTTGAGATTCTTCCAATTCTGCATCTTCTTGTGCCTCTTGAGCTTCTTCCAATTCTGCATCTCCTTGTGCCTCTTGAGCTTCTTCCAATTCTGCATCTTCTTGTGCCTCTTGAGCTTCTTCCTCTTCAGGAAACCAATTCAATTCAATGTCTTCATCCTCTTCTTTCGGGATCAAGTTCAAATCAATAGCGTCACCTTGATGAGCTTGTTCTTCTTGTTGAGCTTCATCCTCTTCTTCCGGGATCAAGTTCAAATCAATAGCGTCACCTTAATGAGCTTGTTCTTCTTGTTGAGCTTAATCCTCCTCTTCTGGGATCAAGTTCAAATCCATAGTTGTGTGCTCATGTCTGATCTCATAACAAGTGTCTACAAGAGATGAATGGTTAGCATATAATTATAACAAGAAAACCATGAAGAATCCTAGACAAAACACAAAGAAACCAAGATAGGGAAAAGTACATATTAAAAGTACTCCTTGTTCATAAGCTAACCGAATGTTCTGAAGCTGTCAATTGTTGTATATAGATTATGATGTTAATAGTAGTAGTAAGACTAGAAGAAGAAAAATTCCAAATAAACTCAAATAAATTCAAATAAAGACATGTTCCTTTTTCTTTTCAGGAGCTGCTAGCTAACAAAAGTTTAAAACATTGAAGTAAAGCAAGCAGAGTTTAAATGTTCAGTCTTGTCTTCCCTAAAAATTGAATTTGTATATTCAGTCTTTGCTAAATGCCAGCTTCCAGAGTTTAAATGTTCAGTCTTGTCTTCCACAAAGACAAAAGGCACTAGCTCCACATAGTTGCATTGACCAAATAGACTTGTTTCATAAGTGCACTTTTATTTAAATTTTATATGGAGCCAAATTTTATTTAAGTTTGGTGACAAAATAATTCTGCAGTTCTTACTTGAGGCCTGTAGATGCCATGATCATTTTTTTATATGGAGCCAAAGTGCTCTTTTTGTATCCTGATGGTCAATTTTTTGTAACCTGTAAATGCCATGCTCATTTTTTGGGTAAAGCTATTGATGTCATGCTCATCTCCATTTAACATTTAGCATCTCAATTTTTTTATATAGATTGGGCTAGGATTTGCACAAATTTTTGTCACTTTTTTATATAGATTGGGCTAGGACATTGCAGGTTACTGAATTTTCCTCTCTCACTCTGCTTTTGACTGAATTTGTACAACAAGTGATGTCACACTCCACTGCTCCACCCTGCTACTGACTGAACTAGTTTTGAGCTCACTAACTGATGCCATTCGCTCACTCACTGCTCTCAGGGAGGCTGGTCTTCGTAATGGCGTCAAGTCGCCCTTGCCATATGGATCATATGTAAGCTCTTCATGCTAACCTACAGGAGTACATTTTCGTGCTTCAAGTCTGAACCTATGTATGGAAAATGCATGCTTCAAGTCTAAACCTATGCACTCCATTTTGTGGTGATTAGTTGCCACTTCTATATGCACTAAGAAAAAGTAGCCTGAACATGGCATGCATGCTTTCTTGTGGTGTTATAACCCCAGCACTGATCAACGCATCTTGTCATCACAAGCACATAGAAAATGACATGTTCTGAACATCAAGTTGACAGGTTCTGAACATCAAGTTGACTGAACACAGCTTGTCCTCACAAGCACTTTTATTTGTTTTATGAAACTTCTTGTAATATGCATATTACATCATTTAAATTCAGTGTCAAAACATGGCCAAATTCAGTTGTCAAAACACCTCAAACATGGCCAAATTCATACCAGTCCAAAATTTTCATGTTTCAGAGAAGTTTACAATTTTTGTGGCCTCTTGATACAATTTTTTTATCACGAACTGTCGATTTTACATCCATTTAACTCCAGTGATGGTGGAACAGGAGAAGCAGCAGTAGCACAAGGAGCAACTCCTTATAGTACAATTTTGGAGTACTCTTGGTGTAAATCAACTTCATTAATTTTCAGGTACAGTACTCTGATGGAACAACAAAGATTTCACAAAGAACAACAAAGATTTCACAAAGTACAGTGCTTACATAAGTGTGCTGATAATGCAATTCACACTATAGCTGAAACTGCAATTGGCACAAGTTTAGATCAATCAGCCACAATCAATCCATTTTCAGGAAGTACCTGTAGCCAACAGCTGTGGCAGAGGCAGTCATCGATAGCAGCAGCAGATGCAGTCGCCAACAGAAGTAGCAGGTCTGCGTGAACTCAATCAGGTGGGTTGCAGCGGCAATAGTAGGTGGCGGGCGACGGCAGCGGCAGGCAGCAGCGGTAGGTGGTGGACGGACGGCAGTGGCAGCAATGGGTCCCGCCACGGGGGAAGACCCGCGTGGCTCTTCCTGCCGAAGTCAGCGAGAGGGGAACGGCAGCTGGGGTTGCCGTAGGCGCGAGGAACCGGCGCCGGCGAGGAGCGCGACAATGAGGAGGCGCTCGTCGAGGTGATCGCCTTGGAGGAGCAGCCGCAGTCGGGGTCGGGCTCCTCGATGACGCAGGCGGCGCCGATGCTGGAGGCGATGCCACTGCCCCGCTCACCGATCGTGCTTGAGCCCCTCGTTCTCCTCCCTCCTCTAGGACACAGTCGTGCTGCTCCTCGTTGATCCTGATGCAAGACGCGGCCCATCCTCCTCGGTGATCTCGTGACTGACAACGGCGATGAAGTCCGCGGGCAGGTCAGCGGAGCGGAGGGAGAGTGCGGCCAGGGCCTCGCTGGCCGAGGCCGGACGTTCGACGGATCGAGCGACGGAGGAAGGAGGAAGAAGCTGAGGGGGGCTAATTTGTGACAGTTTAAAATGTATAAGGTTTTTTTTTGCAAAATTAAAGTTGAACTAAGGGGCGGACAACTTTTCTCGGACGGAGGGAGTAGCAGCATGGTCTGTGTGAACAGTTACTTTGGAATCAACAATATAAGGTCTAAATTTGTCACAAGCAAACACCACTGCTAATAATTCCTTTTTAGTAGTAGCATAATTTCTTTGAGCACTGTCTAGAGTTCTACTAGCATAATGAATAATATTCCGTTTCTTATCAACTCTTTGTCCTAGAACAGCACCAACAACATAATCACTAGCATCACACATAATTTCAAAAGGCAAGTTCCAATCAGGTGGCTAAACAATAGGTGCAGAAATTAAGGCTTCCTTGAGTGTTTCAAAGGCTTCTATAAAATCATCATAAAAAACAAAAGGAATATCGTTTTGCAAAAGATTCGTAAGAGGCCTAGAAATTTTAGAGAAGTCTTTGATAAATCTCCTATAGAAACCAGCATGACCTAAGAAACTACGAATACCTTTTATATCTTTTGGACATGGCATTTGCTCAATTGCATCAACCTTAGCTTTGTCCACTTCAATACCTCTTTCAGAAATTTTATGACCCAAGACAATGCCTTCATTAACCATAAAGTGGCACTTCTCCCAATTCAAGACAAGATTTGTTTGTTCACATCTTTGCAAAACTTGATCAAGATTGCTTAAACAATCATCAAAAGACTTCCCATAAACAGAGAAGTCATCCATGAAAACCTCAACAATCTTTTCACAAAAGTCAGAGAATATAGCAGTCATACATCTTTGAAAGGTAGCGCGTGCATTACATAAACCGAAAGGCACACGTCTATAAGCATAAGTTCCAAAGGGACAAGTAAAAGTGGTTTTTTCTTGATCAGGTTGAGAAACAGGTATTTGTGATAAACCGAATATCCATCAAGGAAGCAAAAGTGTATGCACTTAGATAATCTTTCAAGCATTTGATCAATAAAAGGCAGAGGGTAATGATCTTTTCTAGTTGCTTTGTTTAATTTTCTAAAATCAATTACCATTCTATAGCATGTAACAATTCTTTATGGAATAAGTTCATTCTTATCATTAGGAACAACAGTTATACCTCCCTTTTTGGGGACACAATGAACATGACTTACCCATCTGATATCAGCTATGGGGTAGATTATACCTGTTTCCAATAGTTTTAAGATTTCTGTTCTTACCACTTCCTTCATTTTTGGATTTAACCGACGTTGGTGATCAACAACGGGTTTAGCATCAGGTTCCATATTAATTTTGTGCTGACATAGAGTGGGACTAATTCCCTTTAAATCATCAGGAGTATATCCAATAGCAGCTTAGTGCTTCCTTAGAACCTTCAATAATCTTTCTTCTTCATGTTCTAAAAGGTTAGCACTAATAATAACAGGATATATCTTCTTTTCATCAAGATAAGCATATTTCAAAGTGGCTGGCAATTGTTTTAATTCAAACACAAGATCACCTTTAGGTGGAGGAGGACCTCCTAGAGTTTCAATAGGCAAATTGTGTTTAAGTAGAGGACGTTGTTCAAAGAAAATCTTATCTATTTCATTTCTTTCATGCATATGAAAATCATTTTCATGGTCTAGCAAATATTGTTCTAAAAGGATCAATAGGTGGTACAGCAATAGAAGCAAGACCAATTAATTCATCCTTACTAGGCAATTATTTTTCATGAAGCTTTCTACTGAACTTGGAAAAATTAAACTCATGAGACTCATCACCAAAACTAACACCGACAGTTTGTTTCTCACAATCTATCTTAGCATTAACAGTGTTCAAGAAAGGTCTACCAATGATAATGGGACAAAAGTCATCCTGTGGGGAACCAAGAACAAGAAAAACAGTAAGTTATTTTATTTTCCCACACAAGACTTCAACATCTCTAACAATCCCAATTGGTGATATAGTGTCTCTATTAGCAAGTTTAATAGTAACATATATGTCTTCTATCTTTGCGGATGCTATGTCATTCATAATTTCTTGATATAAGTAATAAGAAATAGCACTCACACTAGCACCTATGTCACATAAACCATGATAACAGCGACCTCCTATTTTAACTTAGACAACGGGCATGCCAACAATAGGTCTATGTTTATCCTTTTTATCAGGTTTGGCAATTCTAGCAGCTTCTTCACACAAGTAAATAACATGCCCATCCATATCTTCTTCCAAGAGATCTTTAACCATCGCAATACTAGGTTCTACTTTGATTTGTTCATCAGGTTTAGGTGTTCTAATATAGCTTTTGTTGACCACCGTTGAAACTTTAGCATGTTCCTTTATCCTAACAGGGAAAGGTGGTTTCTTAATATAAGCAGAAGGAACAACTGGATCAACATTGTCACTACTGCAGGATGCTGCTAACGCAACACTACGATCAGAGACCCTTTGACGAAACTGTGTGCGATGCATTAATCACAAACGGGGATGTAAAAAACCGTCAAAAAAGGTGCAAAATGTTTGCGATGGAGGATGCATCAAACATGATTCAGATTTTAGTTGCGTGTGCAATGCTGAGCACACGGTTAACCCATTTGAACTGTTTGCAATGAGGCAGAACAACAGAAACGGGCATCCATATCAATGTGTGTGTCCGATATACTGCATACAGTTCGCTCCGATGAATCGTTTGCTATTAGGGAGTGCAACATAAACGGTTAGCCAGATCAAGGTGTGTGTGATATAGAGCATACGGTTCACTCAGACGAACTGTTTTCGATTAGCGAACACAATAGAAATGGTTCGAGTTAACAAGATGTGTGTGATACATGGCAAACAACCGACTCGGATGAACTGTCTGCGATGAGAATTTATAACACAGACGGTTAATACAGTTAGTTCGTGTGCGATTCTGTGTGTACAAAAAACATTGAAAAGTGCAAACTAGTTGCTTGCGGTGGCTAGGAGTATCGCACACGGTGCGTCTGCGAGTACTCATGTGCGATGATTAGTAACTTACTGATACGTCTCCGTCATATCTATAATTTTTGATTATTCCATGCCAATATTCTACAACTTTCATATACTTTTGGCAACTTTTTATACTATTTTTGGGGACTAACATATTGATCCAGTGCCCAGTGCCAGTTCTTGTTTGTTGCATGTTTTTTGTTTCGCAGAAAATCCATATCAAACGGAATCCAAACGGGATAAAAACGGGCGGAGATTATTTCTGGAATATATGTGAAATATGTGAAGAAAATCAACGCGAGACGGTGCCCGAGGGAGCCACGAGGCAGGGGGGCACGCCCTACCCCCCTGGGCGCGTCCCTAACCCTCGTGGGCCCCCCATAAGGCGGTTAATGCTCTTCTTCGGCCGCAAGAAAGCTGATTTTCAAAAAAAAATTGGAGCGAAGGTTTCAATCCAATCGGAGTTACGGATCTCCGGATATATAAGAAACGGTGAAAGGGCGGAATCTGAGAATGCAGAAACAGAGAGAGACAGAGAGACAGATCCAATCTCGGAGGGGCACTCGCCCCTCCCTCGCCATGGAGACCATGGACCAGAGGGGACCATGCTACGATTGATTTAATTTGCTTGTGGTTATGTTGCTGTACTTTGGTGCCCATCAAATGAGCGCGTGCGTGGATCACACCATAGGGTTAGTTTTATGTTGATAGGACTATGTATTGGAGGGCAAGAGTGACAGAAGCTTCGACCTAGCATAGAAATTGATGCATACGGGATTGAAGGGGGGCCAATATATCTTAATGCTATGCTTGGGTTTTACCTTAATGAATGTTAGTAGTTGCGGCCGCTTGCTAATAGTTCCAATCATAAGTGCATAGAATTCCAAGTCAAGGATGACATGCTAGCAGTGGCCTCTCCCACATAAAACTTGCTATCGGTCTAGTAAAGTAGTCAATTGCTTAGGGACAATTTCGCAACTCCTACCACCACTTTTCCACACTCACTATAATAACTTTATTGATTCTTTACCTAAAACAACCCCTAGTTTTTATTTACGTGCTCTTTATATTCTTGCAAACCTATCTCGTAACACCTACAAAGTACTTCTAGTTTCATACTTGTTCTAGGTAAAGCAAACGTTAAGCGTGCGTAGAGTTTTATCGGTGGTCGATAGAACTTGAGGGAATATTTGTTCTACCTTTAGCTCCTCGTTGGGTTCGACACTCTTACTTATCGAAAGAGGCTACGATTGATCCCATGTACTTGTGGGTTATCAGTTACACATGCATTTCCTTATGTTAACACTTGTGTGATAAATAACATGTGGCAACTACATGGTCAACCTTCTAATACAATCACATATCTTGGATTAATATGTATGATGAAGAAGGCAATCGAGTTGCTAGTTCGCTTGGGTGTGAACTTGGCTCTATGCCATTCACATATCTTAGATTACCCATGGGAACCTCTAGGCCAACGATTCATGATCTAATGCCTATGGTGGATCGCGTTGAGAGACGATTATCTGCGTCCTCATGCTTGTTGAATCAAGGGAGCTATCTCTAGCTTTTGCAATCTGTCTTAAGTTCCATGCCAATATACTTTTTTGTGTACACTCTCTCTTCCTCAGGGCATTTTGAAGCAACTCAAGAGAATCATGTGCCAGTGTCTGTGGAGGGGGAACACGGATACCCCACCTCAATTATTGGCGGCTTGGGACTTGGTCTACCATCCCAAGAATCTAGGAGGCCTCGGTGTTCTCAACTTAAGTATACAAAATGAAGCCTTGTTGATCAAGCATCTTTACAAGTTTTTTTAACAAACTGGATGTGCCCTGGGTCACGCTCATTTGGGACACATATTATGCCTCATTGCTGCCTCAAGTCACCCAGATCTGTGGTTCATTCTGGTGGAGAGATGTTTTGCAGCTATACGATAGTTTTTGCAAGTTGGTTGTGCCTCTTATGCATGCTGGTGATACGGTGGTTTTCTGGCTGGACTGGTGGCAGCTTGGAAATGATGTTGTTCTCATGCATCGTTGGCTCCTAAGGCTTCATTCCAATGTGATTGATGATACAATCACCATTAAGTACTTTATAGAGCGGCCTGACCTAATGGACAATTTTCATCTGCCTTTGTCGGCAGAAGCCTTCCAGGAGTTCACCCAACTTCAAGCTTTGCTGCCATTGATCAATCTTCAGGAGGATGGGAAGGACATTTGGAAATGGCCATCCAAGTCTGGAGAATATCAGTCTAGGATCTACTACGTGTCTTGCTTCTCACATATTGTGGTGGAACCCATATTTAAATGGATCTAGAAATGTACATGCACTCTCAAATTCAAGGTCTTTGGCTGGCTTCTTTTGATGGATCGGTTGAACACCAGAGACATGATGTAGCGGCGTCATTGGAATATCTAGGATGACACGTGTGTAATGTGTAATTCTACCCGTCATGAAGACCGAGCCCACCTTTTCTTTGTGAAAGTGCGTTATATCGACTAGAGGGGGGGTGAATAGGCGATTTTTATGAATTCTTCACTGAGGAATTTGCAGGTGAGGAAATTCTTGAGTGAAGAACTACTTGCAGCGGAATAAGTACTCAGAAGTAACCATAGCAGAACATGAGCATGGTCTTCATGATGAAATGAAAAACAAGCACAGAGTACTGAAAGTGTAAACATGGGATAACACAGGATGAAGACAAACAGACTGAAGAAATTGAAATGAGGAAGTTGAGAAAGTCTTCAGTCAAAGTCTTCAAACAGATATGAACAAGCTCACAACACAGAAATGAGGAAATGAAAGGGTTGAAGAAATGGAACCAGGTAGCTTGGTGAAGACAATGATTTTGTAGACCAGTTTCAACTGATGTGACAGTTGTACGTCTGGTTAGGGCGGCTAGGTATTTAAACCTGAGGACACATAGTCCCGGACACCCAGTTCTGAACACGCAGTCGAGAACACTCAGTCCTCACCGTATTCCCCTTGAGCTAAGGTCACACAGACCTCGCCCAATTACTCATGGTAAGTCTTCAGGTGACTTCCAAACCTTCACAGACTAGGTCACTCGGTGATCCACAATTTCCTCTTGGATGCTCTAGACCATGACGCCTAACCGTCTGGAAGATGTACAGTCTTCAAAGGTATCAAGCGTCGGATCCACGCAGGATCAATCTCTTCAGTGATGCTCAATCACTTGGGGGTTTGTAGGTGTTTGGGTTTGGGTTTTCCTCACTTGACGATTTTCTCTCAAAGTCCTCGGAGGATGGGATGCTCTCAAATGACAAGTGTCAGTTTCTCTTGGAGCTGCCAACCAGCTAGTGGTTATAGGGGGGCTATTTATAGCCTAGGGAGCAGCCTGACATGATAAGACATAAATGCCCTTCAACTATATGACCATTAGGTGGGTAGATATCTTGGGACAGCTGGCACATAGCACACCAACGGTCGGAATTTTGAGTATCAAATTCCTCAGGGCTATCATGTTCCTCACTGTGTAGGAAATCCGCACTGGCGAATTCCTAACTCCTCAGTCAGAACAAATTCCTCAGAGACCATAAGAACTTCGTCTCTGTCACTGAAGAAATTGACTAAGCTGTATGAGATTTCCAATGGCTTCACTTGAAGGGATTGGTAGGTGCAGGATTTGATTGAGCACCACTTGGAAATTTTTCCTTAGTATTTCCTCGACCCTCTTTAAGAGTACGGTGTTTCCTATGACGCAAGAAAGAGAAAATGAAACTACGAAAACAAAAGTCTTCACGCTTCATGTTCCTCAAATGAATACCAAGTCTTCAGGATTACACCAATTTCTTCACTTTCAAAGTCTTTAGAAAGTCTTCAGAAATCCAAAGTCTTCAGTCGAAGAACTTCATTTTTAGGAGTCGACTTTCTCTGTAAATATCAAACTCCTCATAGACTTATAGACCTGTATACACTCACAAACACATTAGTCCCTTGACCTATAAGTCTTCAATACACCAAAATCACTAAGGGCACTAGATGCACTTACAATCTCCCCCTTTTTGGTGATTGATGACAATATAGGTTAAGTTTTCAACGGGGATAAACATATGAAGTGTAAATACTGAAATTGAGGAATTTGATTCCAAGATATAGAAGAACTCCCCCTAAAGATGTGCATAGTGAGGAATTTGCTTTTGAAGTAATGCACACTTGAAGAGTAGAATCATGGAGATCTCCCCCTATATCTTGTAATTCATACACGCATTTAACATATAATATGAAGAGTTTGAAATGCATGAGGAAAGATGGTGACTAATGTGATTCAGCATGCTTGCATTAACATTAATGAGGAACAAGCATGCAGGAAAAAAACTCAGCAAAAGTATCAGACCACAATAGAGTTTAAGTTTACAACTCGACCGAATAAAGTCTCAGAAGAACGAGAGTTGTAACTTAGAAAAAAACGCCCATATTAGTAGACCCGCTTGAAGACTAACTCAAATTTCTCCCCCTTTCTCATCGAATGACCAAAAGGATCAAAAATGAGGACTAACGCCCCTGAAGAATATCAAGTTGATGGAGGAGCGCCAGCGTTGTTCGGGTCGTTTGTTGTTGTAGGGCCTGCCGCAGTTTCGTCCAAGTCTTCATACTCGTCGGTGTCGCGGGATGAAGAATAGGAGCTGGCCACCAAGGTAGGCACTTTGACCTTCTTGAATTTCTTCGGAGGAGGTGCGGACCAGTCTAAGTTCTCCTTGAGACCCATTTGCTTCAGATCTTCTTCGCCATACAGATGTGATAAGACAGCCCAGGTGACGGTGTCCTGGACTAGGGGGTACTCAACATGTCATCTCCCAATCTGATAGATTGGTCCGAGGACCCCCGTGGCCGTATACTCATGGGCCAGTTCGAACAGTTGCCGCATACGAGGAAGATTCCACAAGACTTGGCGATCAAGACAAGGACTTCTCCCCACCGGCATATTCGGCTAGGACTCTTGTTAACCTAGGCCTCTGGTGCATTATATAAACCAGGGCCAGGCTAGTCGATAAATAATATACAACATACAATCATACCATAGGCTAGCTTCTAGGGTTTAGCCTCTCTGATGTCGTGGTAGATTTACTCTTGTACTACCCATATCATCAATATTAATCAAGCAGGACGTAGGGTTTTACCTCCATCAAGAGGGCCCGAACCTAGGTAAAACATCGTATTCCTTGCCTCCTGTTACCATCCGGCCCAGCCGCACAGTTCGGGACCCCCTACCCGAGATCCGCCTGTTTTGACACCGACATTGGTGCTTTCATTGAGAGTTCCGATGTGTGATCGACAAAAGGATCGATGGCTCGCCTGTAGATCAACTGCGACTTCGGCGTCTTCGTCACCAGTTCGACTGGTCACCTTGGTTCGACAAAGAATTGCTCCCCGTGTTCGGATCACCATGTTCGGACGAGGGCCTTCATCAAACATCAACTCCGATCTCTATCAAGATCACGGAGGAATCATCTATGGAGCTCGGGGGCTCAACGTCAACATTGCCCTCAAGTGACTGTGCTGTTTTTTGGACAGCGAACTCGTATCTGCCGCCACCACCTCCTCGAGTATCTCTTTGATGATCTCTTTGGTGGAATTGTGCGGAATTGAGTCTATAACAACCCTGGAAAATTTCGTCGAGTTCCGATGGAGGAATCTCTGGCAATCCACGATATACCGGAGCCCTGTCAAATTTGGATGGGAATTTGGATGAGTTTAGGGCGTGGTGTCCAGCTTCTAGCTCGGACGTCCTTTGGAAGATCCAACCGTTGATCGGTTGCGGAATTCCTATATCTACCACCTCTCAAAATTTCAGCTCGATCCGACCGTCCAAACTCCGGAAACCTTCCGATTAGTGCATCACTTTTCGGATCTGTTTTCTGCGTGAAAACGAATCCGACCCGAGTTCATCTTTTTTATGAACGGGATTTCGGGCATCCCTTTTGAAGGAAGTTTTGTATGGGGTATTGTGTTCTGTTCCCGAACACGTCCCACTAACTTTAAGATCTTTTGAACATGATCTTCAACATCATGCTGGTGTCAAACCAGTCCGGTAATATTACTCCACGGCTGCTGACCTGCGCTAGACACGTCATCACTTTAGCCAAGCTCAACTTCTTCGGATCATCATCTCGGCAAGCCGAACAAGAGTCAGGCATCGCGAAGGATAAATCATCATCAACATCGCCGCCCCATGGATTACACGGAGCGGGCATACCGGCATCGCCGCACGGTCGCTTCATCAAGCCGGCATCGACCACGTCACGACCTGCATCGACAGGGCTGCACTATTGCTTCTTCAAGCTGGTGTCCATCACGCTGACCTACTTCGACTCATCGGCCGACATCGAGGCTTCGACATCTTGGCTAGACCGGGGGCTTCGCCATCTCTTCATCAACCTACTCCGGACGCTTCAGCGTCACTAGCCGACCAGCTCCATCACGTTAGCTGGGCCGAGGGCTTTGCCTCGGCGAGTCAACCTTTACCAGCATTGCCATGCCATCGTTTTATCGCCCATCAGGCAATGGGTGTGCGGAGCGAGTCCCAATTTTGGGAATCATCTTCCTTCGGATTGCTACAACAAATGAACCAGGTGCTATTAATCCCAGTATTTTTTGCTTGTTTGGGTTCATTTTTCCCAATGAATTATTACTCTGGTTTGTCCGTGATATGTACACAGGTCTATCAAATGGTGACCGCATTAACGAGGTCGCGTGGTGGTTCGATCAGTTTCCGTACATAGTCCAGCGAACGCCGCATCCGGAGCTCGGACTGACCTGTGAATTCAGGCTTTGCCACGCCTTTACTACATTACGCCGACGCCCTGCATTGACATTGACTTCGGCGCCAGGCCATATTTCTTCTATTCCTCACTTTGCATAAATTATTTATTATGCAACATTTTTTTAATTATCATTATTACTATTATCTTCGATTTGCACTATTTTTTGTGCACAGGAAAATGATCCGGGGACTTCGACGTCACTCTGCCGGTCAGCATTGACCGTGCTATGTCACCACTTCGGCGTGTCGAGTTCTCCGCTCTGCCACCTCGGGACCGGCTTGGGGGATGGAACCTTGCCCCGCATCAAGCTCGGACCACATCATCAATACCGAACACATTAACCAGCTAAGTCGCTTGCATTCTCAAAGCTTTAATTTCTAACTTGTGTTTGGTTCGACCAAGAATTATACTTTTTTGGGAAAAAATTGCTTGTAAAAAATTTCCTTGTCCAAACTTTGTTTGTGACGCATAAATTCAAATACCCCGTTTACTTGGGGGCTTCCTTTATGAAGCTTTTCCTCTTGCATATGATTATACTTGTACGGCTTCATTCCTTGTTCGTGTATTACGCCACAATATGCACCATATTAACTTAAGCGATTTGCAAGCTGGGTTGCCTTGCTCCTGTGTTTACCCCTACGTTCCCGATTGTTCGGCTAGGGAGTAAAGGGAGCACCTCTGCGATTGTCACGATCAGGTCAACCGAGCCAGACCTCAGACTGGGTGAAGCCGAAAGCTAGCACTCTTATTTTTTTCAATGATGGTCGGCACACAACGGAACTCATGAGTACAAAAAATCTATTGCACAAGTCTCATAATAACAATGAGCACCGAAGAAAGGTATCGGTGGGGGTACTATTTTCTTCGAAGATGCTTCTTACACTTCACGGTAATATAGCATAAGTTCCCTGAGCGCGCTTTGTCTGTTACAGCCTTATGGCCTGATTGTCTGGTTATTGGAAACACCGTCGATATTCTCGACCGATGGAGTACATAACACTTTTCGGTCCTTGACCGAAGAGGGAGAAGCTGACGGTCGGTTAAGACGCGTTTAAAGTTCGGTTGACATAGATATGATATAAGTACTTCGGTACATGCAATCATTCTTCTATCCAAGTCACTTGGGGGCTCTTAAGTTTATTTGAGCCGTTTTATAATAAGTGTTCTTCTTCTTAGTCATTGCAAAGTTTTATTATTATCACTCCTTTTTTCGACACGAGTGTGCGGTCACTAGCCGGGGAGCCTAATTTCTCTCTCAAAGCCGCTAGAGTTTAGTTTGCTAAACTGGCCTGATGAGAAGTACTCCGCCCTCGGGATAGGAGGTTGAAGCCGTAGGCTGACCCGCTCGAAGTCTTGAGATAGGATGTATCATGTTAAAGCACGACAGAAGCACTTCTTTTTTCTAAGACCAACTTTCGGATTGGCACCGAACACTTGATATTGTTCGGACGTCATGTTTTTACTGATGTTTCTTGGTTTTCCAAGCTTTTTGGCACTTTTAAACTATTTGTGCTTTTCCAGCATTAGTATCGCAGTGCAACGCCGGACACCTTTAGGGATTCGGCAAAAACATTCTCAGATATTGCTATATATGCATCGGTTTCGAATTGTGTCTTCGGTCAATAGTTGGGTTACCCGGCTCCTGCACTTGCTTCCTACGTTCCGTTTTGTTCGGCTAGGCGTGCAAAGGGAGAACGACTGCGATTGTGCTTCCAGCTCACATGGTTAAGCACCTCAGTGGAGAAAGCCGAAAACTGACTTTCACAATAAGTGTAAACTGTTCAGCGAGCCGATGACTATGTTAAATGATGGGCCATTCATAACATTGGCCGAAGTGTTTACGGCTTGACCCCGACTGTCGCCGAACACTACCGGGGGCTATTAACTGGCCTCCCAAACTAAATCCTTAATATTTTGCTCTTACATTAGGGCTGAGGTTTAATGATCATGCTTAGCATGACAACTCAAAGAAAGGAACCGATAGCGGGACTATTTTCTTTGGAAGACATTTCTTGTGTTAAACAGTAATATAACTCTCTGCGTACCTTTGTTTATAAAACCGTATGGCCAGATTGCCTTGTTTATTGTAAATCTTTGCCCTCATAAAGGCTTTATAAAGTAGGACAAACACTCCTCGGCTACTGGCCGAGGAGGTGGAAGCCGATGGTCGGTCAACAAAGTTTTGTACAATGCGGATCCGAGCATTAATGACGTAAAGTACTTGGATACATAGAGTCATTAAACATAATTTGTGATTTTACTATGGATGATGATCCTTAATTCGGCCACCGGTGCCCGCATTAAGGCTCGGGGGCTACTAGGCTTCGGGCTTATTATTTACAAATATTAAAGGGGCACATCGATCCCCTGATCTAGTGTTGCCACCCGACCAGTGTCTCGGGGGCTACTACATTGCTTGTCCAATGCAGAAAATTTTATGTGCAATATAGTTTCTGAGGAGATTTTGATCCTCAGGTTGGTCGGTCGCACCCAACCTGAGTCTCGAGGATTGAGCACGCCGCTTTCAGTGTCCCGAAGTATTCTGCCGAGCTTGGACTTGATCCTCAGGCCGATTTTGCAAATCAACCTGAGTCTCAGCGGCTACTAGGATCAGCGGTCTTATGTCATCCTTCAGGTGCATCTCGGGTTTTAGACCGATACACACCATGAGGGCTACTGGCTATATATCTCGGCAGAGAATAAATTGCACCAACAAAAAATATTCACAAAAATTGGCCCACATTCGGGGTGGTGCCCACCTCGGAAGCAGTCTGGCATAAAGCTCGGGCACTAGTGGCAGGCTCCGTAGAGGGCATTTTCGGCATTAAGCTCGGCTAAACTCCTTCAAACTTTTTTGAACCAAGGTGATATGACGCCTCGGATATAGTCCGGCGTTGGAGCTCGGATACATAGTCCGGCTTTGGAGCTCGGATACATACTCTGGTGTTGGAGCTCGGATACATTCCGGCGTTAGAGCTGGGAAGCGGTCCGGCATTGGTGCTCTGCTGTAAAAGATACCTCGAATACAGTCCGGCGTTAGAGCTCAGACGCAAGAGGACACTGCCTCCCGGGAACAACTTCAAACCCGAGGTGTGGCATAAAAATAATAAGGCATTGATAAAGGCCGGAAACTTAAAGGGGCTCCTCGGATACCCGGCGTATAAACTCATCGAATGCATTTCGGCGATCCTCAAGATCGAAGATGAGAAGATTTGTTGAACCAGTTTTCAAGACCGACAGCCGAAGATGAAGAACAGTTCGGAAGAATCGAGGAGCGTCCCTAACTTGAAGGCCGGTTCAGGGGGCTACTGACGGTGTCCTGGACTAGGGGGTACTCAACACGTCATCTCCCGATCTGATAGATTGGGCCGAGGACCCCCGTGGCCGTATACTCATGGGCCAGTTCAGACAGTTGCCGCATACAAGGAAGATTCCACAAGACTTGGCCATCAAGACAAGGACTTCTCCCCACCGGCGTATTCGGCTAGGACTCTTGTTAACCTAGGCCTCTGGTGCATTATATAAACCAGGGCCAGGCTAGTCGATAAATAATATACAACATACAATCATACCATAGGCTAGCTTCTAGGGTTTAGCCTCTCTGATCTCGTGGTAGATTTACTCTTGTACTACCCATATCATCAATATTAATCAAGCAGGATGTAGGGTTTTACCTCCATCAAGAGGGCCCGAACCTGGGTAAAACATCTTGTTCCTTGCCTCCTGTTACCATCCGGCCTAGACGCACAGTTCGAGACCCCCTACCCGAGATCCACCGGTTTTGACACCGACACCAGGTGCGACCGAAAAATTCATGGAGGTAGTAATGGCTTTTCTTCACTGCATTACGTGTAGCAGTCATGTTGTAGAGAATTGAACCAAACTGAAGCTTGACCCATTTATGGTTGCGATCCACCTTCTGGTGAAGACTAAGAAGCAGCTCATGGTCAGTCATCACTCTTGGAGCTGTGGCTTGAGGAGTAGACTTGGGTGCATTTGCAGCAGAGTCATGAGTGGCAGAGTCATCATTGGTGGAATAAGATGCAGCTTTACGAAACTGACCATCCAATGGATGAATGCCTTCATCAATGACAACAGGTGCCTTGCCCTTTTCATCAGTTGAAGTAAAAGCCTGCTTGAGGACTTCAATCGGGGGCAGGTAGCTGAGGTGATTCTGAAAATCAGCCTTGTAGTTGAGTGAAGACCTTGTTCTGAGGAATCTCATAATCCGAGGAGCATAAGGCTTCAACTCAAACAGAGAGAGTGCAACATTTGCCAGAGTCCTCATGAAGAAATCATAATAATTGACAGGAATTCTATGAATGATGTTGAATAGCAGATTCTTCATGATGCCAACAACTTCCTCATCAGATGAGTCATGGCCTTTGATAGGACTCATTGTCCTTGTCAGAATGTGATATACTATTCTAGGCACATAAAGTAAGTCCTTTACGAGGAATTTGGTCCTTGGGGCTTGACCGGGCTGCAGAGGATTCATTAACACTTGCATGTAATGAGCAATGAGTTCAGGTTATTGGTATGGGCAGTGAGCTCCTTCACTGGGTGGACTGCTGGGCAGGGCGTGAAGCAATTCAGAGGCTGGTGCCTTATAATGAGTATTATCGGTCATCCAGTCCAAGACCCAGGTGTTGATATCTTCAGGATCACCGGTGATGTGTAGTGTCGCATAGAACTGAAGAATGAGCTCTTCATTCCAATCAACAATGTCAGAGCAAAAGTTGAGGAGGCCTGCGTCATGAAGCACACCGAGCACAGGAGAGAAGCAAGGCAATGATTCCATGTCCACGTGAGGAATATGCTCATGGTAGAAGATTTTGTCCTTGTTGAAAAGTAGTGAAGAATAGAAATTTTCCTGGCTGGCAGTCCAGAAGAGCTTCTTCCTAAGACGAGCAGAGTCATAGGGATTGTAGTCAGTGAAGAATACATGCTCTCCAAAGAAGTCATCAGCCTTGATTTTTTGCTTCTTCGAGAATGGATCCTTTGTCTTGGGGTGAGGAGTGTCAGTCAATTGCATCACAACCTCAGGGATCTCAATCTCAGGTTCCGCATGCTAAGGAATTTCAAGTTCTTCTTCAGTGGCAGCCTGGGACTTCAATTTTTCATTTACATTTTCATCAGCACTAGTGGCTGGAATTTCTTCATGGATAGACGGAGTTTCACGAGGTTCGTCAAATCCCATTTGTACTTCAGTAGCTATAGGGGATTGCGGAATTTGTTGAATAGGTGTGAACAGGGGAGAGTTGGGGTGTTGAATTTCCCAAAAGTCATCATTCATCACTGGAGTAGTGCTTCCAATGTCCACATCTTCATATTCTTCTTCAACTCCGGCCTCTTCAGCAGTAAACTGAGGCATGGGAGAGGAGAAAATTGGTGTTGAAGGGATTGCATCCACTTCAATTTCTTCATCTAGCTATTCTGACGAAGCAGTTGAGGGAATGTCATCTTCTGATTCACTTGGAATCACATATTCTTCATCAAAAGGAACAAGGTCCTTTGATGGCATGGTTGAGATAGGAACAACATCAATTGGGTTGACAAATGAGCTAGTCAATGGCTTCATCTTCTTCGGGGCTGAAGAATCTGATGAAGTTGATGCCTTCCTTTTCTTCACAGCTGCACGCTCTGCAGCCTTGGTCTTCTTCACATATGATGTAGTTGGTGTAGGCGCAGGAGGAGTAGAAGAATTTGGTTGAATTTCTTCAGGCGCAACTGATGCAGTTGCCCTGACATCTTCACTTTCTTCAGGCACAACACAAGTAGTTGCCATGGCAATTTCTTCAGGAGCTGGAATGCAGTCATCAGCCCTGGAATTAACATTTTATTCAGTAGCCTGAGTGTTAATAGCGGTGCTGGCATTTTCTTCAATAGGCTGAGCAGATGCAGCAGCCCAAGGAATTTCTTACTGTGATTGGGCATCAACAGTGGAGGAGAAGTTGTCAGCGAGTCTCACAAAACGAACCTTGGCTCCCAGCCAATTAGCATGGTATGCGTCAAAGTCATCACCGAGCTTCTTGATCTCAGACTGCATATTGACGAGTTCTTCAGTTGTCATAGAGACAACGTTTTTCTTCAGGAAGCGCTCCTTCTTGTACTGCGCTTTCTTGATCTGCCTGGCCTTTTCAAACTTCCATTTTTCTTCTTGAATGAAGTGAGTCAACATATGACTTTGGCCAGGAGTCAACTTGAAATCAGGCATGGGAGTGTTGGGGTCCTTGTGCTAGAGATCAATGTAATCAAGGATCAACTTTGGATCTAAAAGCAAAGGCACACTTGTGCCTTTGGCTATAGCGGCCCTGACTTGTCTCTCTCTGATGATTTCAGCAAGTTCTTCATCATCAGCTTCGTCTTCATCAAACGGTACTTGAAAAGTGACCTGTTTCTTTTGAGGACTTGGTCGAGAGCCTTGTCCAGCAGTTGCCTTGGTCTTCAACAGAGTGGGACCAGTTGAAGAATGCAGTGGTGCTGAGGAACTAGCAGATGCTCCTGAGGCAATAGACATGCCTGTTGTCCTTTGGCACGTGGTGAGATGCACAGGAGCAGAGGATTTGGTTGGAGCAGCTGAGGGCTTTGGCGGAGGAGCTGAGGACTTTGGAGCGGGAGCAGCATGAGGAGTTGGTTGTGAGGGCTTTGAAGAAACTGGTCGTGAGGGCATTCCTGAGGAACATGTCTGTCGGTGTCAAAACCGGCGGATCTCGGGTAGGGGGTCCCGAACTGTGCGTCTAAGGCGGATGGTAACAGGAGGCAGGGGACACAATGGTTTACCCAGGTTCGGGCCCTCTTGATGGAGGTAAAACACTACGTCCTGCTTGATTTATTCTTGATGATAAGGGTATTACAAGAGTTGATCTACCACGAGATCGGAGAGGCTAAACCCTAGAAGCTAGCCTATGGTATGATTGTATGTTGTCCTACGGACTAAAACCCCCCGGTTTATATAGACACCGGAGAGGGTTAGGGTTACACAAGGTCGGTTACAAAGGAGGAGATATCCATATCCGTACTGCCTAGCTTGCCTTCCACGCTAAGTAGAGTCCTATCTGGACACGGGACAAAGTCTTCAATCTTGTATCTTCATAGTCCAACAGTCCGGCCAAAGGATATAGTTCGGCTGTCCGGAGACCCCCTAATACAGGACTCCCTCAGTAGCCCCTGAACTAGGCTTCAATGACGATGAGTCCAGCGCAGTGTTGTATTAGGCATTGCAAGGCGGGTTCCTCCTCCGAACACATCACAGAAGAGTTTGAATACCAGGATAGTGTCTGACCCTGCAAAATAAATTCCACATACCATCGTAGAGAGAATAATATTTCCACAAATCTTAATCTGCTGACACGCTTTGGCAACATGACATCAGGCCATGGCTCGGTGATTTATTCGAACAGTTTTTCTTCATCCAGCTCCACACATAACGCGAGGCGGTTTCTTGACACGTCTTGTCAAAGCAGAGATCGTGTTCCCCTTACTATGGGATCCTCATCAATACGGGTGTGGGTAACCCAACCACGCCTAGGACTCCTAGATTTTAGGTAAGTCCTAAATGTCCACTAGGAGGACGCTTGATATTCACCCTCTTTATAAGGGGACAAGGCTTTTACTTTTTTCCCTCTCGTGCTCAATCGAATCCTTCCCCCGCCTCGAGTTCTAACACCCAAATCCTGGTCAGGTGCTTCGGACCTTCAATCATGTCCGGATCTAGCCTTCAAGGCTGGTGGATGCCCTCCTCCGTTACGGAAGAGGATATCAAGAAGTTGAGGGAGGCCAGATACCTGACCGCCGAGGTTTCGCATCGGCTGACCGCCCAAGGGCAGGTCGTCCCTACTCCCGAACCCAACGAGAACGTTGTGTTCATCTCCCACTTCCTCTGAGGTCTAGGCCTCACTATGGATCCCTTCGTTAGGGGTTTGATGTTCTATTATGGGCTAGATTTCCACGATCTAGCCCCAGACTCCTTTCTCCACATCTCGGCATTTATTTGTCATATGTGAGGCCTTCCTTCGCATTACCCCTCACTTCGGCCTGTGGCTCAAGACCTTTGACGTGAAGCCGAAGATGGTTGAGGGGCGGCATGTAGCATGCAGAGGTGCATTAATAAGCAAGATCGCTGGAGCTCCATGGCCAAAGGGTTCCTTTCCAGAGGTGTCCGGATTATGGCAACGGGAGTGGTTTTACATCACAGCTCCCAGAAGTGCCAAGTGGGTGGCTGCCCCTGCTTTCCGCTCGGGCCCCCCACCACAACTAATGTCATGGATTAGCAGAGGGCTGAGCTGGGGTCCAGCCAAGGACGTGCCTATACTGCAGAGCCGCATTCAAGATCTCTTTGAAGGAGATTTTAGTCTGGTTACGATGGTGCAAGTCATGCTGGTTCGTCGAGTCCAGCCTTGCAAACGCCGGCCCCTCCGCATGTGGGAGTTCAACCCAGAAGGACCACGCACTATTTAGAATTTCCTCGGCATGACGCACGAGGAGATGTATAAATCATTCTTCGGACCCCAAATAGAGTGTCCGGATACTATCGAGGACGTGGGACTGAGCAGAAACCGCACCGCCGACCAAGTAAGTAATCCTCTAGCTGAACACACCGTCTTTCATTTATCATGACGTCATTCTGAGAAATCGCTCTTTGACTGGACTGGCTAACAAAGACGAAGATGATTCGGTGTTCGGCCCCCCTTCCTAAGGGTTTGGACAATCCAGTACTGGAAAATATGCTCGAGCTAGCACCTTGCCCGAAGCCCTCAAAGGAAGATAAACAGGGAATAATGAGGACGAAAGAGGGCCCCCATTTCTACCAATTCCAACCGAGGGAATGAGCGCCTCCGTGAAGGAGGATAACCAAGGGGAGGAATCTGACATTCTCTCACCCCGGGGAAGGAAGAGGACTACCTCTGAAGATCCGGAAACCAAGGTTTCCAAATGGGAGAAAAAATCTCCACCAGAGGGTCCTGCCTTGGAGGGTGCTCTTGCCGCACAAAGTCCGCATGGGGATCAGCCCTCTAACGAGCTGTAAGTAATAAAAAAGTACTTTAATAGTGAAGATATACTACCTTACCTCCGAGGAAAATAACCGAAGCATTTATCTTGCAGTTCGGATCTTAGCCCTTCTCAGCAGAGCTTGTCTTCGGGGGATCATCTTCCGAAGATGATGGAGAGCGAAACGCCTCCCCCGGACTCCTCCTCTCAAGAAGCGGGCGACCTTGAAGTGTCATCATGGAGGGCCTCGCCGGATCAGGTGAGGCCAGAAGATATTCCAATGGTCACCCGAAGTCCCCATTATCTGGCTCTTGAAGAGAGCAACAGAAAGAATCCGGCACCGTCTGGTATGCGGTCGGACGCACTGAGGGATCTGCTAGAATGAGCAACTATGTCCATAGAGGGATCTACATTGATGGGTACGGTGATTGAAAGGATTTCGTCCGCCGAAAGCGGGTTGCATGAAGCCTTTATGAGTCTACTGACGGGTTTTGAGGTACGTGAAATGATATACATTTGTGATAGTACCGCACATTTTTAGGTGTGCCCTGTGTAGATAGTAGCCGCTGAGACTCTGGTTGCGCCGAGAACGGCGGCAAACAGAGGATCATAGTCCCAGGTAATAACCATACCGCATTTATGTGCAGGTTGTGGAAACTCTGGTGGCTAGACGGACTAATGAGTTTGCTGAACTAAAGCGGCAACTGGATGCGGCAGATGCCAACATCAAGCTTGTTAATAGGCGGCTTGACGAGGCATAAGGTAAGTGATATTTTCTGGTGAATGTCACATAGGAAGAGCAGCGTGATCCCAGTATCTTTAATATGTTGTGACTGCAGATGAAGCTGCCACCGTGGAGACCCTTCGGGCGGAACTTGCCCGAGCCAAAGAACAAGCAAGGAGTAGTTATGCGGCTTCTTTGAATGCGGCCGAAGAGTTGAGAGCCGAGAAGGCCGCACATTGCGAGAGCAAAGAGAAAATTGCCAAGATGGCTATAAAGTTAAAAGACACTACCGACCGTTGCCAGTTCCTTGAAGAAGAAAACCGGGCGAGGGCGACAGACCTTGAGAAGGCCACAATGGCGATCAAGGACACCCGCTCTTCCATGAGAGTGAAGAAGGAGGAACTGCGTGAAGCCGGGGATATTGCGGCTGGGAAGCCCTTTATGCTGCGAAGGAAGTTCGGAGATCCGCGGTATGCCCCTCTGGATCGGCTGTGGAGTTCGGCAGACGCATATATGGACTTGGCGGCGAGCGCTGTCGATGCGGCCGAATACTTCCGAGATCAAACAGATCGTGAAGTGGACAAGCTGTTCTGGTCGCAGTTTAACGTTCCAGAGCGTCCGCTTCCATTGACTGATCAGCTAGCCGAATGGGCTGAACTCACTAGGTTGTCAGGACTCGCCATGAGGTCTGTCGTGGATCAGCTGTGGTCGGAAAGGCCAACGCCGAACATCTATTTTAGCCTGGTGCAGCAGTTCCTTGGTGCGGTGCCGCAGATCAATGCGATGAAGAGGTCGGCGTGTATAGAGGGCTCGCGGATGGCCCTTGCCTGTGTCAAAGCATTCTGGGTGGAGATGATGCTAGCACTGTTGCGGCGCAGGATTCGGCCATAGGCCGAGTTGCTGCCAAGCACTATTTTGAAGAAGTTCTTGAGGGTGCACGTTTGATAGAGGCCTAGTGCTCGAAGAATATTATGTTTGAGTGACATGTATTCCCATTGTAAAAACAATGTTTATGAAATTTATTAAGGCTGTATTTATACTTTTGCCTGAAAGTAATATGATGCCTCATGTGCGGCCGTTTATGTATATATGTATATAACCTGAAAGATTGCAGTCGTCGGCTTCAACCCTCACGCATATATTGCGGAGGTGTTCGCAGAAGACGCGTGTTCACACTTAATCCAACGTCTTGGTCCTATTAAGGAGGTGATATCGCAGCGAACGAGGCAACCGGACTATAATGCTTTAACATTTTCACTTAGCCATAGGAGTTTGATGGTGGGGCTACTATATAGCCCCTGGTGGCTCCGCACTCTCCCGAATTCGGGGTGCGTACATGCCTGGCCGGGAAAAGGCCCTTCGTTAAGGCGGAGGAATTATAATATTCCAATAGGTCAACGAGTGGTTGACCAGTCTCACGCTATATCATGAAAGTCAGTTTTCGGCTTTCTCTACTGAGGTGCTCGTCCGGATGAACAGGGCACATCGCAGTAGTTCTCCTGGTGCCGCCTTAGCCGATAGAGCGGAACGTAAGGTAGCAAAACACAGGAGCCGGGCAAACCCAACATTTGACCAAAGACATGATTCGGAGCTGATGCATATAAGGCCAAACTCGCGACGTCGAACACTCCCTAAGGTATTCGGTCTTTATGGTATAAACCAGGCCTAAACAATGCCCTTTGTAAGAAGCCCCTGGTGTCCAGGTACATGTATTATTATGACGTGGCTACATGCCAAGACATCAGCATCCTTCTCGATAGTATTGAGAATCCGAGGGATGTGTATCAACAAGAGACAGTAAGAAAGGTTTACGCAGGGTCTTAATCTAAAAAGAATCCTTGGAACGGGTCCCTGCTGCATGTCTGCGCCTGTGTCTCCGTTGTGTCGTATCCTGGACAGGTGTAGCACGATGGTCATCTATAAAAGAGAGGAACTTAGGTGAAAAGTTGTCGTGCAAAAAGGTAGGTTTAAAGAACCATGTACAATTCAAGATGAGTAAAAATTGCCACTTATCTGCGCACATTGAGCCCCTTGTATTTGTAATAGGGGTGTGGCCATCAAACCTATATGAATTACATATAACTGCGTCGGACTCGTCAACCGTGTCCGTAGTCTTGACGACCTATCGAATGCTTTAGTTGGTGAGGCCGTTTTAGTGTGCGGCTGCCAAGGCAGCCACACTCTCTTCGGCGCGCAGGGATCGCTCAATATTTCCATTGACTGTAATGATGCCACGTGGACCGGGCATCTTAAGCGTGAGGGAAGCGTAATGCGGTATTGCATTAAAGCGAGCAAAAGCTTCACGTCCAAGTAGTGCTTGGTAGCCACTTTGGAACGGAGCAATGTGGAAGGTTAAATTTTCACTACGGAAGTTATCGGGGAAGCTAAATATAACCTCTAGTAGCAGGGAGCCCGTGCAATGAGCCCCTGGGCCTGGCGTTACTCCTTTAAAGGTAGTATTGTTGTGGAAAATTTTCATTGGGTCTATCCCCATTTTACGGATTGTGTCATGATATATCAGGTTTAGACTGCTGCCATCGTCCATCAGTACTCGTGTGAAGTGGTATCCGTCAATTATTGGATCTAATACCAAGGCAGCCCATCCTGCGCGCCGGATACTTGCCGAGTAATCCTGATGGTCGAAGGTGATCGGCTGAGACGGCCAGTGACAGAACTCCGCAATGATAGGCCCTTGGGCATATTTATCTGGGAGTGCCGCTTTGTTTCTCCCCTTTATCACGTGTAACACGTTTACTGTTTTGACTTCTGGTGGAAATTTCTTTTGTTCCCCAGTGTCTTGCTTGAGAGGCTCATCCTCGTCTTCGCTTGGTGTATCCTCCCCCTTGTGTACGGCGTTGAGCTTGCCGGACTGCTTGAAGACCCAACATTCTCTGTGGGTATGATTTGCAGGTTTATCGGGGGTGCTATGGATCTGACATATTTGGTCCAGAATTTTGTTTAGGCTGGACAGTTCATCTCTGGCGCCTTTAGAGGACGGCTTTTGCTGACCTGGCCGAGAGCTTCTGAATCCGGCGTTTACCGCCGTTCTCTTCGGGTTGTCTTCTTTATTCCGGCGCTTATTATTTTTGTTCCATCGGGATTTCCCATTTCCATCCCTAACTTCGGTTGTATTTGGGTCGCTGGTGCTGCATCTGGCTAGCCAGCTGTCCTCACCCGCGCAAAAGCGGGTCATGAGGCTTGTTAATGCTGCCATTGTTCTCGGCTTTTCTTGGCCGAGGTGTCTGGAAAGCCATTCGTCGCGGACGCTATGCTTAGCTGCCAAGGCTTCGGCGTCCGGACAGTCGACTATTTGGTTCTTTTTAGTAAGAAACTTGTTCCAAAGCTTTCGGGCTGACTCTCCGGGCTGTTGAGTTATATGACTTAAATCGTCCGCATCTGGAGGTCGGACATAAGTCCCTTGAAAATTTGCCCGAAAAGCGTCTTCGAGCTCTTCCCAGCTTCCAATGGAGCTTTCGGGGAGGCTTTTAAGCCAGTGCCGAGCTGGCCCTTTGAGTTTGAGGGGTAAATACTTAATGGCGTGGAGATCATCTCCTCGAGCCATATGGATATGGAGGATATAGTCCTCAATCCAGACCCCAGGGTCTGTTGTTCCGTCGTATGCCTCTATGTTTATCGGTTTGAATCCCTCTGGAAATTCATGGTCCAGCACCTCGTCGATGAAACATAGGGGGTGTGTGGCACCCCTGTATCTGGGTGTACCGCGTTGTTCGGATGTTTGTTGTGTTGCATCGTATGCTGGAGCGTGCTTGCGTGGTCCATAGATGGATCTAGTTGCGTCGTCCTTTTGGTGCGAGCCCTCGCGTGGATCGCGTATTGGCTTATGTGCGTCGTTGTTTGCCGCTCTATGTTGGCCATGAGGTCGTCTATCCGGCCAGATGGCCGTTTTAATTTTTGGTTGCGGGGGATCTATGGCCTCCTCATCGAATTCAGGTAGCAACTTCTGCTTCGGGTAGCTCTTGGTGGGGTGATTACCGCCGTACTTCGCTGATGTGTTGGGTACTTTACTCCATCTGATTCTGAGTGTGTCTTGCGCAGCCTCGAGCCTTTGCTTCTGCTTTTTTAGACTCCTCGCGGTGGCAACAAGCCTTTGACGGGCATTCTGTTGCTCCAGGTGTCTGTCCGGTGTGATTTCGTCCGGACCATTATCTTTGACAGAGTCGGGTTGTTCGGTTTGATTCTCCGTGTTGCCGTGGTCCGGCGATGGTTCACCCTGCTCTAACGCTGGGTCTATATGATTATTGTTTATGCCGAGGCGGGATTTGGAGGGGCGCTTACGCCGCCGCTTTGACTGCTTCTCGAGGGGACAACCCTTCGTTGCGTCCTTCCGTTCCTCATCGTTGATTTCTTTTGGTGTGTCCACCATGTATACGTCATGTGATGAAGTGGGCGTCCAGTGCCCTGTGGGCAGTGGTTCCTGTTCGTCTCCTGCATCATCGTCCATACTGTCGATGTCTTCAGAGTCGAAGTCGAGCATTTCGGTTAAGTCATTGACAGTGGCTACTAAGTGGGTGGTGGGTGGGCGGCGAATTTCTTCGTCATCCGCATCCATATCAGTCGGACATAGTTCGGCCAAGACTCTCCTGACAAGGAGAGAGACTTTAATGAATTCAGTATGCCGCCAAAGGGCGAGTGCTGAAAGATATCCGCGGAGGTGAACTCCATGATTGGCGCCCAGTCGGATTTGATAGGCACGGGCGCAGGCGGTTCGGAGTCCGTGGCCAGGGAAGGATCCGGCAGTTTGGCAACACGGCTCTCGTGAAGGGTAAGGTCGATATTCGGCTCGATCACCGCTGAGGATACGGCCTCCGTGGCGGGGTCTATCCACCCGTCCATGGATGGCGCAACTGGCTCCGAATTGGGGTTCGGAGCGGCTACCGGTGCAATCTCCTGAATACTGTTTGATGGCAGAGCTAAATCGTACTCATCGTGATCGTGCGCCGCACAAGGCAGAGGCTCGGATTCGTCGAAGATCAAGTCTCCGCGGATATCGGCCATGTAGTTTAAGCTTCAAACCTGACCTAGTGGCCAGGGGCGTAACTTTCGATCTGCTCCAGATGGCCAAGCGAGTTGGCCCGCAGTGCGAAGCCGCCGAACACAAAGATCTGTCCGGGGAGAAAAGTCTCACCCTGGACTGCATCACTATCGACGATCATAGGAGCCATCAAGCCTAACGGCGACGACACAGAGGAACTCTCAATGAAAGCACCAATGTCGGTGTCAAAACCGGTGGATCTCGGGTAGGGGGTCCCGAACTATGCGTCTAAGGCGGATAGTAACAGGAGGCAGGGGACACGATGTTTTACCCATGTTCGGGCCCTCTTGATGGAGGTAAAACCCTACATCCTACTTGATTTATTCTTAATGATATGGGTATTACAAGAGTTGATCTACCATGAGATCGGAGAGGCTAAACCCTAGAAGCTAGCCTATGGTATGATTGTATGTTGTCCTACGGACTAAAACCCCCCGGTTTATATAGACACCGGAGAGGGTTAGGGTTACACAAGGTCGGTTACAAAGGAGGAGATATTCATATCCGTACTGCCTAGCTTGCCTTCCACGCCAAGTAGAGTCCTATCCGGACACGGGATGAACTCTTCAATCTTGTATCTTCATAGTCCAATAGTCCGGCCAAAGGATATAGTCCGGCTATCCGGAGACCCCTTAATCCAGGACTCCCTCATTGGCCGTGAGGGCATTTGGGTTGAAGCACTTGGCTTATAAGAAGACTTCTTTGGCATATCCTTCCACTACTAGGGAAAAGGCTACTAGCAGCGCGGGTAAATTGGCTACTAGTAGCGCGGGTACCCATGCTATTAGTATTGCGCTACAGCTAAAAGTTAGTAGTAGCGCGGGTGGCACCCGCGCTACTACTAAAAATTTAGTAGTAGCGCAGATGCCACCCACGCTACTACTTTTTGAAACCCGCGCTACTAATAACAGAATAGTAGTAGCGCATCTATTATACCACACGCTACTAGTATCTTAAATACTAGTAGCACACATTTCCCCCCACGCTACTACTAACAAATTAAGAATTAAAAAAAGTAAAAATTAGATGTTGTATTCATGGATGAAGATCAGAGACACGTCCAGTGTCACGACCGGTTTTCCAATAAAAATATTTATTGAGAAACCAATCTTTTGAGTCCAGTATGAGAGAAATCCTCCTCACTGGTAGACAAATTCTTGATACAATAAGCCAGTAGCATAAAATATATTACAGGGTCGAACTACGGTTGCTCAACCAAATTATTACAAGCACGCCAATAATTATACATAATGGCGGACATGACACAGTGGTGTGGAGGCATACTACTGACTCGATGATAGGGCGGTGGTGGAGAAACACAACGGGGAGAGAAATACAAGACTCTAAGTCTGTCATCTCATCGAGCGTCGAGGTGAGGCTCGATGAATTTATTTGGTAGCGCAAGCGGATATAAAACAGTGACCAAATCCAGGGTCGCACGAGACTGACTGGGACTCCTCTAGGTGTCGGACTCGCTATCAAACTCTTCATCCATGAGATCGCCTTCGTCAGCATCGGGCCAAATCAACAACCCAGTGAGTACTTTGAAAGTACTCGCAAGACAGTTCAGACGTAAGATATAACAAATGCATGCATGGATGCGTCATGAATAATTCACCAATGTACATTCAAAAATTAGCATAACAAGGTAAGTAAAAGGGAAACGGCGGTAGTCCGCCTGAAATCCCAACAAAACATAAATAACTACCGATCGGGTGTCTGAAGCGACGCCTCGAAAGGTGAATAAATAAATAGAAGGAAATGATGCCACAGTCGGGCGTCTTAGCGACACCACATAAAGGGCTTTAAAAGAAATACCACAGTCGGACGTCGGGGCGACATCACAGAAAGGGCTTTAAAAGAAATGCCACAGTCGGACATCGGGGCGACATCACAGAAAGGGCTTTAAAAGAAATGCCACAGTCGGACGTCGGGGCGACATCACAGAAAGGGCTTTAAAAGAAATGCCATAGTCGGACGTCGGGGCGACATCACAGAAAGGGCTTTAAAAGAAATGCCACAGTCGGACGTCGGGGCGACATCACAGAAAGGGCTTTAAAAGAAATGCCACAGTCGGACGTCGGGGCGACATCACAGAAAGGGCTTTAAAAGAAATGCCACAGTCGGACGTCGGGGCGACATCACAGAAAGGGCTTTTATTCGCAAGGAAATAATACTCATAATAAATGTTCAATTCATGAGAATAAATGGGTTAGTCCATCCACAGGAATAATCATTTAACCGGACTTAGCACTCATGCGATTCACCGAAGTCTCTGTCATCAAAACTGACATTTGATCAGGATAAGATAATATCGATCTAGGACATGGAATAGATGATTTGGAGGAATATATGACTCTGCAGAGTTTGTACAAAATTATTCCCACAGCCAACGGATTTCCGTAGTCACGAAGGACTAGTTCCGTTTACGGTATTTCGGAAGAAAACACAGCTAACCAGTACACACCCATCCTACCTCTCGATGCTAGGAATCACCCTAGACATCGTCCAAGCAAAACTTTTGAGACGGGGAGATCACAATCTCGAATAGCATGGGATCAAATTTATATACGCGCGCTCTAAGGGGTGCCCCCTCTCGGTCCCAACCGGAAACACCCATGCCCCCTGACCGGATGACTGGCTTTAATCTAGGGCCATGGAACCATCATCATGGCCTCTCCTTTTGGTGTGTACCAGAAAAGCGGTTTGCAACATACTAAACCATATTCCTTGCGGAAAACATGTGGTAGTACAGGGAAGGAAATGAGAGGAACTGGACCGATACGGTTTGACACTGAAGTCACATAGTCTGGCATAAGACTGGCATGCTACGACACTGCCATCTTACCCATCCTCATGCCAACACATGGCCATTCATACTCACATCCATCCACTTATGGATCATCGAACTCACTTACCTCATTATTGCATAAAATAACGTTCATCGATATGCTCCTCAACATGTCATGAAACTAACTAAATGCAAAACATGCCAAGACACTCATCATATCAAAAGTTCAAACATGCTTGCCTGGTTCAGAGTAGTCGGAGACTAGCTCGGTGAAGTTCGCGGCTCCGTCACCTCCTTCGGTATCTACGGTATAAACAAAATATATGCGCTATCGTAAATACCAAGGAGTGCACAAAAATTATTCCAAATATTTTTCAAATAAATCTGATAAAAAACTAGACAAAATTTTAAAGAGAACAGAAAAAGAATCAATCAAAAATACTTTTCTGTTTAAAAGTTATAAGGGTTTTTGTCCAGGGACTCATCTGTAATGAAACAGAAGATTTCCAGGGGCTAGCTTATAAAAACAGAAAACGCTTCGGCAGAAACTACGCCAGCCCAAAGGGAAAGCGCATTTGGCAGAAGGCGTTTTCAGAAAACGCTTCGTTTAGAAAGGACAGAGAGGCTGACAGTGGGTCCCGCCTGTCAGGTTTGAACTTTCAAAAAGGGGGAAACGAAGCTCGTCGGCGCCCGAGAGCCGCGGTGGTCGCCGGCGGCGATCCACGGCGAGGCAGGGGGATCGGAGGGTACCTCCGAGTTCAGGGCGCCATTTCGCGTCGGTTGGTGGTGGTGGTGGTCGCCGGCGAGTACCACGTCGACGGCGAGCCTGGCTCCGGCGGACGGCGGCTCGGGTGGTTGCGGATTTCGTCGGAGAGAGCTGTGAAGATCAAATTGAAGAGGGGGTTAGGCTTCTGGTAGCTAGAGGGGGTAACGGACGGGGTTTGGGCGCCGGAGACGGCCTCACCGGAGCGAATCGAGCTGGTGGCCGAGGCGGAGCGAGGCGGAGCGAGGCGGCCGGAGTCGAGGAAGAAGGGCCCCTCGAGGCTCTTCTAGTTGCTGGTCGGGGTCCATTGAGGTGGTGGAGGTGTGCGGTGGCGAGAGGGAGCTTAGGGGCGCTATATATAGCCGGCCCGAGGCGGTTGCCGCGAACGGGATAAGTCCGGCAAGTGATTACGGCGGCGCTGTGGTTGGGCAGTGGGATTAGGGGCTTGGGCAACGCCGTTGAGGTCCACCGGTTCCATTTAGGTGCTAATCGGGCTGGGATTTGGTGCTATGGGCGAGTTCGACAGAACGGGGCGGCGCGGGCCCGTCGGCGGCAGTGAGCATGTTCCGTGCTTGCCGGGCCATGGCGACGGTGCCACGGGCGTGCGCTGGCATGCATGAGGCCACGCGGAGAGCAGAGGGGCGTTGGGCGGCGCCGAACGGCGTTGAGCCGCCGTTCCGTCCCCTGTCGGCCGCCACGGGAGGTCCCGACGCCGCAGAAGACGCCGGCGAGGGCGGGCCAGCGTGCCACCGACGCCAGGAAGAGGCCAAGTGCGCGTGTGGTGCTCCAGACAGTAGGAAGAGGCGGCGAGGAACGTGCCAAGTGCACTGTGAACGCGTGAGTGAAGCTGACGAACGAAAAATGACACTGAAGTCTGAATTTTCTGAATTTGCAAAGGAACAGTGCAGCTCAGGTGTTCGACAGAATGTTTTTGGCCTCTGGGGATTTTTCCTTGAGCTGATTTTTTGGTGGAGTGGCTTCTCATTGCTCCAGTAGGCTGCATGATTTTTGGTGGAATTTTTGGAGGAGTGTAGATATGAATTTCATCATATTTGGCAAATCTGGTCCAAACTTGCAGAGACTGAATTTTGAAAAAATTGAAAAGAGGAGGAGTGGATCAAGATGGTTCTGGGTTGTGGGTACAAAGGACTATCCAGGAGAGTTGGTTTGAGGTCAAAACTCAAATGAAAAAGGGTACTTGCTTTGAAAATTACTAAGGCTCAAAATAATTTGCAGAATTGATTTGAGGGGAAAAATAATTAGAATAAAATCCAAAACTTGCTTGGATTAGTTGGGACAGAGAACTTAGGTTGATTACAAGGAGTAGGGGAGGTTTTGGAGGGGTTTTACCACATGGGCAAAAATGCCAAGTCATGGGTGGTTTCCAAGATATGAAAATCCCAAATTTTCATAGAGTTTCATTTTAAAAGAAAAAATAAATTAAACTCCCAAAATAATTTGAGAGGGAATCAACAGAGAAGAAGTTTCAAAAGATCAAACACCACAGTTTGAAGAAAAAAAATCCTTGCCAAAGAAAGAAAGTTTTTTTTAAGAGGAAGGATTTTCTGGAAAAAAAAATGGCCTCTTTTCAAAAACCACAAAGTTTTTTTTTTGATGAAAACCAAATTAAAATTTTGGAGTGTCACAACACCTACCCCCTTAGGAAAAATCTCGTCCCCGAGATTTCAGCTGATCCTTAAATAAGTGTGGATGCTCTGTCCGAAGAAAATCCTCGCTTTCCCAAGTTGCTTCACTGTCGTTG
Organism: Triticum dicoccoides; assembly: GCF_002162155.2. Lineage (NCBI taxonomy): Eukaryota > Viridiplantae > Streptophyta > Magnoliopsida > Poales > Poaceae > Triticum > Triticum dicoccoides. Next base: position 169,080,668 of record NC_041384.1, read on the forward strand.
TGATTGCTCCATTGGACTTTGAAAAACTTGATGGTCTTCTGTCGGGTCCTCCTTTCAGACTCCTCTAATATTCTTACGGGACGTTCCCGATATGTGAGGTCTGGCTGCACGTCAATGTTTTCATGGGATACTTGTTTCTCTGGGTTGCTTACACACTTCCTCAATTGCGAGACATGGAACACGTCGTGGACATCGGATAATTCCTCGGGTAAGTCTAGCTGGTAGGCTACAGTGCCTCTTCGTGCCACTATGCAGAATGGTCCAATGAATCTTGGTGCTAACTTTCCTTTAATCTTAAACCGTTGTAGTTCTCTCATAGGGGATACTCTCAAGTATACGAACTCACCGGGTTCGAAGCTGACCCTACGATGTCTCTGATCATAATAACTCTTCTGTCAACTTTGAGCGGTCTTAAGTCGGTCTCTGATTAGCTTGACCTTTTCCTCGGCTTCTCTGAGCATGTCTGGTCCGAAGATGTGGCTGTCTCCGGTCTCTGACCAATTTAACTGTTGGAAATATGCCCTAGAGGCAATAATAAAAGTATTATTATATTTCATTGTTCATGATAATTGTCTTTTATTCATGCTATAACTGTATTATCCGGAAATCGTAATACACGTGTGAATACTTAGACCACAATATGTCCCTGGTAAGCCTCTAGTTGACCAGCTTGTTGTGATCAACAGATAGTCATGGTTTCCTGACTATGGACATTGGATGTCGTTGATAACGGGATCACATCATTAGGAGAATGATGTGATGGACAAGACCCAATCCTAAGCATAGCATAAAAGATCGTGTAGTTCGTTTTGCTAGAGCTTTGCAAGTGTCAAGTATCTCTTCCTTCGACCATGAGATCGTGTAACTCCCGGATACCGTAAGAGTGCCTTGGGTGTATCAAACGTCACAACGTAACTGGGTGACTATAAAGGTGCATTACAGGTATCTCCGAAAGTAGCTGTTGGGTTGACACGGATCGAGACTGGGATTTGTCACTCCGTATGACGGAGAGGTATCTCTGGGCCCACTCGGTAATGCATCATCATATTGAGCTCAATGTGACCAAGGTGTTGGACACGGGATCATGCATTACGGTACGAGTAAAGTGACTTGCCGGTAACGAGACTGAACAAGGTATTGGGATACCGACGATCGAGTCTCGGGCAAGTAACGTACCGATTGACAAAGGGAATTGCATACAGGGTTTGATCGAATCCTCGACATAGTGGTCATCCGATGACAACATCGAGGAGCATGTGGGAGCCATCATGAGTATCTAGATCCCGCTGATGGTTATTGACTGAGAGAGTCTCGGTCATGTCTGCATGTCTCCCGAACCCGTAGGGTCTACACACTTAAGGTTCAGTTACGCTAGGGTTATAGGGATATGTATATGCAGTAACCCGAATGTTGTTCGGAGTCCCGGATGAGATCCCGGACGTCACAAGGAGTTCCGGAATGGTCCGGAGGTAAAGATTTATATATGGGAAGTCCTGTTTCGGGCATCGGGACAAGTTTCGGGGTTATCGGTATTGTACCGGGACCACCGGAAGGGTCCCGGGGGTCCACCGGGTGGGTCCACCTGTCCCGGGGGGCCACATGGGCTGTAGGGGGGTGCGCCTTGGCCTAATGGGCCAAGGGCACCAGCCCCACATAGGCCCATGCGCCTAGGGTTTAAGGGGGCAAGAGTCCTAGGAGGGTAAGGCACCTCCTAGGTGCCTTGGGGGGAGGGAAAACCCCCCTTGGCCGCCGCACCCCCTAGGAGATTGGATCTCCTAGGGCCGGCCACCCCTCCCTTGGCACCCCTATATATAGTGGGGGAGAGGAGGGACTTCATACCTGAACGCCCTGGCCTTTGGTTGCCTCCTTCTCCCTCCCCAACACCTCCTTCACCTCCATAGTGCTTAGCGAAGCTCTGCCGGAGTACTGCAGCTCCATCAACACCACGCCGTCGTGCTGCTGCTGGTGCCATCTCCCTCAACCTCTCCTCCCTTCCTTGCTGGATCAAGAAGGAGGAGACGTGGCTGTTCCGTATGTGTGTTGAACGCGGAGGTGCCGTCCGTTTGGCGCTGGTCATCGGTGATTTGGATCACGTCGAGTACGACTACATCATCACCTTGCAAGCTTCCGCACGCGATCTACAAGTGGTATGTAGATGCAAACTCTCTCCCTAGACTTGTTGCTTAGATGAACTCATAGATGGATCTTGGTGAAACCGTAGGAAAAATTTTAATTTTCTGCAACGTTCCCCAACAGTGGCATCATGAGCTAGGTCTATGCGTAGTTCTCTTTGCACGAGTAGAACACAACTTTGTTGTGGGCGTGGATTTTGTCATCTTACTTGCCTCTACTAGTCTTTTCTTGCTCAACGGTATTGTGGGATGAAGCGGCCCGGACCAACCTTACACGTACACTTACGTGAGACTGGTTCCACCGACTGACATGCACAAGTTGCATAAGGTGGCTGGCGGGTGTCTGTCTCTCCCACCTTAGTTGGAGCGGAATCGATGAACAGGGCCCTTATGAAGGGTAAATAGAAGTTGACAAAATCACGTTGTGGTGATTCGTAGGTAAGAAAACGTTCTTGCTAGAACCCAATTGCAGCCACGTAAAAGATGCAACAACAATTAGAGGACGTCTAACTTGTTTTTGCAGCGATTGATCATGTGATGTGATATGGCCAGAAGTTGTGATGAATGATGAATTGTGATGTATGAGATCATGTTCTTTGTAATAGGATTCACGACTTGCATGTCGATGAGTATAACAACCGGCAGGAGCCATAGGAGTTGTCATTATTTTTTGTATGACCTGCGTGTCATTGAATAACGTCATGTAAACTACTTTACTTTATTGCTAAACGTTAGTCATAGAAGTAGAAGTAGTCGTTGGCGTGACAACTTCATGAAGACACGATGATGGAGATCATGATGATGGAGATCATGGTGTCAAGCCGGTGACAAGATGATCATGGAGCCCCGAAGATGAAGATCAATGGAGCTATATGATATTGGCCATATCATGTCACAACTATATAATTGCATGTGATGTTTATTATGTATTATGCATCTTGTTTACTTAGGACGACGGTAGTAAATAAGATGATCCCTTATAAAATTTCAAGAAGTGTTCTCCCCTAACTGTGCACCGTTGCTGCAGTTCGTCGTTTCTAAGCACCACGTGATGATCGGGTGTGATGGATTCTTACGTTCACATACAACGGGTGTAAGACAGTTTTACACAGCGAAAACACTTAGGGTTAACTTGACGAGCCTAGCATGTGCAGACATGGCCTCGGAACACGGAGACCGAAAGGTCGAACACGAGTCGTATGGAAGATACGATCAACATGAAAATGTTCACCGACGATGACTAGTCCGTCTCACGTGATGATCGGACACGGGCCAGTCGACTCGGATCGTGTAACACTTAGATAACTAAAGGGATGTCTAATCTAAGTGGGAGTTCATAATTTGATTAGAACTTTATTATCATGAACTTAGTCTAAAACCTTTGCAAATATGTCTTGTAGATCAATGGCCAACGCTAATGTCAACATGAACTTCAACGCGTTCCTAGAGAAAACCAAGCTGAAAGATGATGGCAGCAACTATACGGACTGGGTCCGGAACCTGAGGATCATCCTCATAGCTGCCAGGAAACAATATGTCCTAGAAGGACCGCTAGGTGACGCTCCCGTCCCAGAGAACCAAGACATTATGAATGCTTGGCAGTCTCGCACTGATGATTACTCCCTCGTTCAGTGCGGCATGCTTTACAGCTTAGAACCGGGGCTCCAAAAGCGTTTTGAGCATCACGGAGCATATGAGATGTTCGAAGAGCTGAAACTAGTTTTTCAAGCTCATGCCCGGGTCGAGAGATATGATGTCTCCGACAAGTTCTACAGTTGTAAGATGGAGGAGAACAGTTCTGTCAGTGAGCACATCCTGAAGATGTCTGGGTTGCACAACCGTATGACCCAGCTGAACATTAACCTCCCAGATGAGGCGGTCATTGACAGAATCCTCCAGTCGCTCCCACCAAGCTACAAGAGCTTTGTGATGAACTACAACATGCAGGGAATGGAAAAGACCATTCCTGAAGTGTTCTCGATGCTGAAGTCAGCAGAGGCTGAAATCAAGAAAGAACATCAAGTGTTGATGGTCAATAAGACCACTAAGTTCAATAAGGGCAAGGGTAAGAAGAACTTCAAGAAGGACGGCAAAGATATTGCCGCGCCTGGTAAGCCAGTTACCGGGAAGAAGTCAAAGAATGGACCCAAGCCTGAGACTGAGTGCTTTTATTGCAAGGGGAAGGGTCACTGGAAGCGGAACTGCCCCAAATACTTAGCGGATAAGAAGGCCGGCAACACCAAAGGTATATTTGATATACATGTGGTTGATGTGTACCTTACCAGTACTCGTAGTAACTCCTGGGTATTTGATACCGGTGCCGTTGCTCATATTTGTAACTCACAGCAGGAGCTGCGGAATAAACGGAGACTGGCGAAGGACGAGGTGACGATGCGCGTCGGGAATGGTTCCAGAGTCGATGTGATCGCCGTCGGCACGCTGCCTCTACATTTACCTACGGGATTAGTTTTGAACCTTAATAATTGTTATTTAGTGCCAAGTTTGAGCATGAACATTGTATCTGGATCTCATTTAATACGAGATGGCTACTCATTTAAGTCTGAGAATAATGGTTGTTCGATTTATATGAGAGATATGTTTTATGGTCATGCTCCGATGGTCAATGGTTTATTCTTAATGAATCTCGAGCGTAATATTACACATGTTCATAGTGTAGATGCCAAAAGATTTAAAGTTGATAACGATAGTCCCACATACTTGTGGCACTGCCGCCTTGGTCACATTGGTGTCAAGCGCATGAAGAAGCTCCATGCCGATGGACTTTTAGAGTCTCTTGATTATGAATCGTTTGACACGTGCGAACCATGCCTCTTGGGCAAAATGACCAAGACTCCGTTCTCCGGAACAATGGAGCGAGCAAACAACTTGTTGGAAATCATACATACCGATGTGTGCGGTCCAATGAGCGTTGAGGCTCGCGGAGGATATCGTTATGTTCTCACTCTCACAGATGACTTGAGTAGATATGGGTATGTCTACTTAATGAAACACAAGTCTGAGACCTTTGAAAAGTTCAAGGAATTTCAGAATGAGGTGGAGAATCAACGTGACCGAAAGATAAAATTCTTACGATCAGATCGTGGAGGAGAATACTTAAGTCGAATTTGGTACACACTTAAAGAAATGTGGAATCGTTTCACAGCTCACGCCGCCTGGAACACCTCAGCGAAACGGTGTGTCCGAACGTCGTAATCGCACTCTATTGGATATGGTGCGGTCTATGATGTCTCTTACCAATTTACCGCTATCATTTTGGGGATACGCTCTAGAGACAGCTACATTCACTTTAAATAGGGCACCGTCTAAATCCGTTGAGACGACACCGTATGAATTATGGTTTGGAAAGAAACCTAAGCTGTCGTTTCTGAAAGTTTGGGGATGCGATGCTTATGTCAAGAAACTTCAACCTGAAAAGCTCGAACCCAAGTCGGAAAAATGCGTATTCATAGGATACCCTAAGGAAACTGTCGGGTACACCTTCTACTTAAGATCCGAAAGCAAGATCTTTGTTGCCAAGAACGGATGCTTTCTGGAAAAAGAGTTTCTCTCGAAAGAAGTAAGTGGGAGGAAAGTAGAACTCGATGAAGTACTACCTCTTGAGCGGGAAAGTGGCGCAGCGCAGGAAACCGTTCCTGTGATGCCCACACCAACTGAAGAGGAAAACAATGATAATGATCAAGGTACTTCGGATCAAGTTACTGCTGAACTTCGTAGGTCCACAAGGACACGTTCCGCACCAGAGTGGTACGGCAACCCTGTCCTGGAAATCATGTTGTTAGACAACAATGAACCTTCGAACTATGAAGAAGCAATGGCGGGCCCGGATTCCAACAAATGGCTTGAAGCCATGAAATCCGAGATAGAATCCATGTATGAAAACAAAGTATGGACTTTGACAGACTTGCCCGATGATCGGCGAGCGATAGAAAACAAATGGATCTTTAAGAAGAAGACGGACGCGGATGGTAATATTACCATCTATAAAGCTCGACTTGTCGCTAAGGGTTATCGACAGGTTCAAGGGATTGACTACGACGAGACATTCTCTCCCGTAGCGAAGCTAAAGTCCATCCGAATCATGTTAGCAATTGCCGCATACTATGATTATGAGATATGGCAGATGGACGTCAAAACAGCATTCCTTAACGGGCATCTTAAGGAAGAACTGTATATGATGCAGCCGGAAGGTTTTGTCGATCCTCGGAACGCTAACAAAGTATGCAAGCTCCAGCGATCCATTTATGGACTGGTGCAAGCATCTCGGAGTTGGAACATTCGCTTTGATGAGATGATCAAAGCGTTTGGGTTTATGCAGACTTATGGAGAAGCCTGCGTTTACAAGAAAGTGAGTGGGAGCTCTGTAGCATTTCTCATATTATATGTAGATGACATACTCTTGATGGGAAATAATATAGAATTTCTGGACAGCATTAAGGCCTACTTGAATAAGTGTTTTTCAATGAAGGACCTTGGAGAAGCTGCTTATATATTAGGCATCAAGATCTATAGAGATAGATCGAGACGCCTCATGGGTCTTTCACAAAGCACATACCTTGATAAGATTTTGAAGAGATTCAGAATGGATCAGTCCAAGAAGGGGTTCTTGCCTATGTTACAAGGTATGAGACTGAGCTCAGCTCAGTCACCGACCACGGCAAAAGATAAAGAAGAGATGAGTGTCATCCCCTATGCTTCAGCCATAGGATCTATTATGTATGCCATGCTGTGTACCAGACCCGATGTAAACCTTGCCGTAAGTTTGGTAGCAAGATACCAAAGTAATCCCGGCAAGGAACACTGGACAGCGGTCAAGAATATCCTGAAGTACCTGAAAAGGACAAAGGACATGTTTCTCGTTTATGGAGGAGACGAAGAGCTCGTCGTAAAGGGTTACGTCGACGCTAGCTTCGACTCAGATCTGGATGACTCTAAGTCACAAACCGGATACGTGTATATGTTGAATGGTGGAGCAGTAAGCTGGTGCAGCTGCAAGCAGAGCGTCGTGGCGGGATCTACGTGTGAAGAGGAGTACATGGCAGCCTCGGAGGCAGCACATGAAGCGATTTGGGTGAAGGAGTTCATCACCGACCTAGGAGTCATACCCAATGCGTCGGGGCCGATCAAACTCTTCTGTGACAACACTGGAGCTATTGCCCTCGCAAAGGAGCCCAGGTTTCACAAGAAGACCAGGCACATCAAGCGTCGTTTCAACTCCATCCGTGAAAATGTTCAAGATGGAGACATAGAGATTTGCAAAGTGCACACGGATCTGAATGTCGCAGATCCGCTGACTAAACCTCTCTCGCGTGCAAAACATGATCAACACCAGAACTCTATGGGTGTTCGATTCATCACAATGTAACTAGATTGGTGACTCTAGTGCAAGTGGGAGACTGTTGGAAATATGCCCTAGAGGCAATAATAAAAGTATTATTATATTTCATTGTTCATGATAATTGTCTTTTATTCATGTTATAACTGTATTATCCGGAAATCGTAATACACGTGTGAATACTTAGACCACACTATGTCCCTGGTAAAGCCTCTAGTTGACCAGCTCGTTGTGATCAAAAGATAGTCATGGTTTCCTGACTAAGGACATTGGATGTCGTTGATAACGGGATCACATCATTAGGAGAATGATGTGATGGACAAGACCCAATCCTAAGCATAGCATAAAAGATCGTGTAGTTCGTTTTGCTAGAGCTTTGCAAGTGTCAAGTATCTCTTCCTTCGACCATGAGATCGTGTAACTCCCGGATACCGTAAGAGTGCCTTGGGTGTATCAAACGTCACAACGTAACTGGGTGACTATAAAGGTGCATTACAGGTATCTCCGAAAGTAGCTGTTGGGTTGACACGGATCGAGACTGGGATTTGTCACTCCGTATGACGGAGAGGTATCTCTGGGCCCACTCGGTAATGCATCATCATATTGAGCTCAATGTGACCAAGGTGTTGGACACGGGATCATGCATTACGGTACGAGTAAAGTGACTTGCCGGTAACGAGACTGAACAAGGTATTGGGATACCGACGATCGAGTCTCGGGCAAGTAACGTACCGATTGACAAAGGGAATTGCATACAGGGTTTGATCGAATCCTTGACATAGTGGTTCATCCGATGACAACATCGAGGAGCATGTGGGAGCCATCATGAGTATCCAGATCCCGCTGATGGTTATTGACTGAGAGAGTCTCGGTCATGTCTGCATGTCTCCCGAACCCGTAGGGTCTACACACTTAGGGTTCAGTTACGCTAGGGTTATAGGGATATGTATATGCAGTAACCCGAATGTTGTTCGGAGTCCCGGATGAGATCCCGGACGTCACGAGGAGTTCCGGAATGGTCCGGAGGTAAAGATTTATATATGGGAAGTCCTGTTTCGGGCATCGGGACAAGTTTCGGGGTTATCGGTATTGTACCGGGACCACCGGAAGGGTCCCGGGGGTCCACCGGGTGGGTCCACCTGTCCCGGGGGGCCACATGGGCTGTAGGGGGTGCGCCTTGGCCTAATGGGCCAAGGGCACCATCCCCACATAGGCCCATGCGCCTAGGGTTTAAGGGGGCAAGAGTCCTAGGAGGGTAAGGCACCTCCTAGGTGCCTTGGGGGGAGGGAAAACCCCCCTTGGCCGCCGCACCCCCTAGGAGATTGGATCTCCTAGGGCCGGCCACCCCTCCCTTGGCACCCCTATATATAGTGGGGGAGAGGAGGGACTTCATACCTGAATGCCCTGGCCTTTGGTTGCCTCCTTCTCCCTCCCCAACACCTCCTTCACCTCCATAGTGCTTAGCGAAGCTCTGCCGGAGTACTGCAGCTCCATCAACACCACGCCGTCGTGCTGCTGCTGGTGCCATCTCCCTCAACCTCTCCTCCCTTCCTTGCTGGATCAAGAAGGAGGAGACGTGGCTGTCCCGTACGTGTGTTGAACGCGGAGGTGCCGTCCGTTTGGCGCTGGTCATCGGTGATTTGGATCACGTCGAGTACGACTACATCATCACCTTGCAAGCTTCCGCACGCGATCTACAAGTGGTATGTAGATGCAAACTCTCTCCCTAGACTCGTTGCTTAGATGAACTCATAGATGGATCTTGGTGAAACCGTAGGAAAAATTTTAATTTTCTGCAACGTTCCCCAACATTAACAGGGTACGACATCTTCGTCCGTATAAAGCCTCAAATGGTGCCATTTGTAGGCTGGCCTGGTAGCTATTGTTATACGCGAACTCGGCGTATGGCAGGCTTTCTTCCCAACTGGTTCCATATGTGAGGACACATGCTCTTAGCATGTCTTCTAAAACCTGGTTTACGCGTTCTGTTTGTCCATCAGTTTGTGGGTGGTATGCGGTACTGAAGGCTAGTTGGGTTCCCAGAGCCTGTTGTAAATGCTCCCAAAATCTTGAGAAGAACTGAGTGCCTCTGTCGAATATTATAGTCTTCGGGACACCGTGCAGACAAACTATGCGGGAAAGATAAATCCTGGCAAGCCTCTGAGTGGTGTGGGTCGTCTTTATTGGAATAAAGTGTGCCACTTTGGTTAACCTGTCAGTGATGACCCATATGGCATCATTCCCGTGTCGTGACCGAGGTAGTCCGACAATGAAATCCATCCCTATTTCATCCCATTTCCACTCAGGTATTTTGTTTGGTTGTAGTAGTCCGGCTGGTCTCTGATGCTCAGCTTTTATGCGTTGACATGAGTCGCAACATGCAATGAAGGTGGCTATATCCCTCTTCATACCGTGCCACCAAAATCTTTCCTGAATATCCTTATACATTTTGGTTCCTCCAGGGTGGATTGAATATGGAGTGGTGTGTGCTTCAGCTAAAATTTGCTGTTTAAGGTCTTCTATGTTAGGCACGCAGAGCCTTTCTCCGTACCATAATATTCCTTCATTGTCTATGACGAATTCCGAGGCCTTGCCCATACTCAACTTTCTTTTGATGCCTTCGATGCTGGTGTGACCGGGCTGTGCTTCTTTGATTTTCTCCACAAGGTCGGGTTGTATTTCCAAGTTTTATATGGTGCCTTCTGCTACCATTATCAAGTTGAGCTTGGCAAATTCTTGTTGGAATTCGGGCCTCAAGCTGCGCAGATTGTTTTCGTCGGAGCTGGGGTTCCGACTAAGAGCATCGGCCACTACATTTGCTTTTCCTGGATGGTAATGGATACCAACATCATAATCCTTTACCAATTCCAACCAGCATCGTTGCCGTAAATTTAGTTCTGGCTGCGTGAAAATATATTTGAGACTTTTGTGATCCGTATATATTTCACATCGATTCCCAAGTAAGAAATGCCTCCATTCCTTGAGTGCATGAATAACTGCTGCCATTTCTAAGTCATGAGTGGGATAGTTTTCCTCAGGCTTCCGAAGTTGCCTTGAAGCGTAGGCGACAACCTTGCCTTCCTGCATCAACACGCATCCGAGACCCTTTCTGGACGCGTCACAATATACTTCAAAATTCTTGTGTATGTCGGGTACAATTAATACCGGTGCTGTCGTTAACTTCCGCTTTAGCTCTTGGAAAGTTTTCTCGCAGGCTTCTGTCCATTCAAACTTCTTATCTTTCTTGAGCAACTGTGTCATAGGCTTGGCTATGGTGGAGAATCCTTCAATAAATCTGCGGTAATATACTGCCATTCCCAAGAAACTCCATATGTCCGTTACGCTGGCTGGTGACTTCCAGCCAAGTACGGCCTTGACTTTCTCTGGGTCCACTGCGATACCGTCTTGGGTCAGCACGTGGCCTAGAAAGCCTACTTGTCTTAGCCAAAATTCGCACTTGCTGAACTTGGCATACAATTGGTGTTTTCTGAGCTCTCCTAGCACAATCCTGAGATGTTCTGCGTGCTCTTCTGGTGTCTTGGAGTATACCAGAATATTGTCGATGAATACCACGACAAACTTGTCCATAAACTTCATAAATACTTTGTTCATGAGGTGAACAAAATATGCTGGGGCGTTAGTTAATCCAAATGGCATCACTGTGGACTGGTACAGTCCATATCTGGAGGTGAAGGCTGTTTTGGGGATATCTTCCGCTCGTACCTTCAATTGATGGTATCCTGACCTTAAGTCAATTTTTGAGAATACCTTGGCCTGAGCGAGTTGATCAAACAAATCGTTTATCCTTGGCATCGGGTATTTGTTTTTGACTGTGACCATGTTAAGTGCTCGATAGTCAATACACAATCTCAGCGTTCCATCCTTCTTTTTGGCAAATAAAATTGGTGATCCCCAAGGTGAGGAGCTGGCTCGAATGTATCCCTTGTCTAGTAATTCCTTTATTTGTTTCTTCAACTCGATCAACTCGGATGGTGCCATTCTGTATGGTTTCTTGTATATGGGGGTGGTTCCTGGTGCTAGCTCAATGCGGAATTCTATTTCCCGGTCTGGTGGCATGCCTGGTAGTTCTTCAGGGAATACATCTGGAAATTCACACACCACTGGAACCTTGTTTAGCTCAGAAACGTCCACCTTATTTAATCTCGGTTGCCGGGGTATTTTTCCTTCCTTGGCTGATACTCTTATGGTCTTCCCTTGGTGGTGTGTGAGAATTACGGTCCTGTTGAAACAGTCGATAAACCCCTTGTTGGTGGTTAGCCAATCCATCCCTAGGATGACATCCAGTCCTTTATTTTCCAACACAATAAGATTTGCGTGAAACTCCAATCCTTCGAACTCAATGACCACATTCTGACAGTAATTCTGAGTAACTTGCTGAATCCCAGGGGACTTGATGATCATGGATTTCTACAAAGGAAGCATCGAAAAATTATTTTGCAAAGCAAAAATTTTCGAAATGAAAGAGTGAGAAGCTCCAGAATCAAACAAAACCATTGCAGGTATTGTGTTGACAGGAAACGTACCGAGTATGATATCCGGAGCATTTTGTGCCTCCTCTTTGGTTACATGATTCAGATGACCCTTCCTGTGGTTATTGTTGGGATTGAAATTGTTTCGCTTGGGCGCGGAATTGTTGCCACCGTTGTTCGGCTTTGGGGTTGAGTTCCTTGGCTTGGGGCACTGTTTGGCATAGTGCCCTTCTTCTCCACAAGCGTAACAAGTAACGCCGGGGTGATAGGTGAATTCCTTGTCCCTTGAATGAAAATTCTTGATTGGGCGTGAGACATTGGATGAGGATTTGTGTGTCCCACCCTTTTGAAAATCTGTCCTGCTTCGATGATTGCGAGCATGGTTAGTCTGGTCCCTTTTTCGCTTGCGGATATCTTCCAGACTGCGTCTCTCATTTTCCAGAGTAATGGCTTTGTCCACCAGTGTTTTAAAATCAGGAAAAGTGTGCACGACCAGTTGGCATTTAAGCGCGGGCGCCAGACCGTCAAGGAATTTCTCCATCTTCTTGATTTCAGTCATACGCTCTTCATTGGCGTAGCGGGACAATAGAGTAAATTGACTGTTGTAATCTGACACTATCATGTTCCTTTGTTTGAGGTCATCGAACTCTCTCTTCTTGATTTTCATAATACTCTTAGGAATGTGTGCACCACGGAAACCTTCCTTGAAATCATCCCAGGTTATGTCATTTTCGTTGGGATGCATGTGCAGAAAATTCTCCCACCACGATGCGGCTGCTCCTATGAGATAGTGCGGAGCATACAATACCTTCTCGGGGTCTGAACATTTTGCAATAATTAATTTCCTCTCCATATCTCGAAGCCAGTCCTCGGCTTCAAGAGGTTTGTCAGTGTGAGAAAATGTTTGAGGACGTGTCTTCTGTAGCTCAGATAACTTGGAATGCTGCTGATACTGTCCATGGTGATTTCCCATGTTGATGACTTGGTTCATCATTTCACGATGTTGTTGCTGACTCTGTTCATAAAGGCGGCACATTTGTGAAAGTGCCGATTCACTGCCCTGTTGGCTTGACTGTCCCTGAGTGAACTCGTTGCTGGGTTGTGCATCATAATTTTCCTCTGGTGGAGTTGGCATGGAGCGAGTCCAAGGACGAGACATTTTTCACTCTGGGGAAATATTTTTTGTAAAACTCATAAGAAAAGCGGAAAGAGTCGCAAAAACAATTCCAAAAAAAAGGAAAAAGCATAAAGCTGGCAAATAAAACTAAATAACCCAGCTTACTTAAGAAAAACAAGTCGACTTGCGCACGGAGAAGGACTGCTCATTACATATCTTACACGCGGGCGGTAATTATACAATACATCACTCAGGATATGCATACATAATCCTGACATGTTATTTAGGCTAGTGCACTTCTCCAGATCCTACATGATGCGCAAACAGGCTACTTCTCACAACCTATGTACATATCTTACAAAGCGGTACATTACATGGCAGCTAGGCGTACTCAGGCAGAGATGTTGACGACCTCCTTTGCCCTGCCGAGAGCGAGGCGTAGCGAGGTTGGGGACTCGACTTCCTCCTCGCAAATGGGCTCCATACGTGTAGTGTTGCGCAGAGTGGACGGAGCGGTTGCCAGGGGCGGAGCTATACGTACAGGAGTGGGTGCGAAGGGTGGTGCAGTGCGCGCTGGGGTGGGCGCAATGACTTGGTTGAATTCTTCGGTAGAAGGCAGGCGACGAGTAGGCGTATAAGATGCTGAGGACGAGACGAAAGTCAGTGGCGGTGCGATGGGTAGGAGCTCCCTCCTGTTGGCGGTACAGCCATGGACTGAGTCCATGCGGGTAGCTACGAAGTCGTCCACCAGGTTGTCGAAGGCTGCCTCCAGGGCCCGGAGATACTCAATGAGCATCTCAAAAGCCTCGTCTCGTTCTCCTCTGGGGCAGGAGTATGCGTAGTGACAGGTGTAAGGCACATGGCATGGAAGATAGCGGTAGCGACGAGTCTTCATCACGGGAAGGACATCCCTGAGGCGAGCTATCGCCTCACGGGCTGCCATTTGCATAGCATGCCTCTCCGTAGGCATGGCTCTTCCCACGAACTGGAAGTGGCGTAACTCACCACGCCCTCCCTTGAACTGCACCGTGGCCTGGTGCATGGCCAGACTGTTGTTGACTCGGTGCTGGCAGAGTGTGAAGACTGGGCGCACAGATGGCCCCATCGCGACCTGAACGATGAAGGAAAGAAGCTTGACGAACCCATCGGGCACGTTGGCGAAGGTCTGAGACTCGCAGCTGTTGTCGGCCATCTACAAAAGTAGGCAAAAATTCTGCATGGTCAGATCATAAATTTATGCTGACTGACAGAAAATGACTACAATCAAGAATAATATGAAAAGGCTCAATCATGCTAATAACCAATTAGTGATCGCACCTAGTGGCTTCCTATAGTCAGCCTGGCTCTGGTACCAAGCTTGTCACGACCGGTTTTCCAATAAAAATATTTATTGAGAAACCAATCTTTTGAGTCCAGTATGAGAGAAATCCTCCTCACTGGTAGACAAATTCTTGATACAATAAGCCAGTAGCATAAAATATATTACAGGGTCGAACTACGGTTGCTCAACCAAATTATTACAAGCACGCCAATAATTATACATAATGGCGGACATGACACAGTGGTGTGGAGGCATACTACTGACTCGAGGATAGGGCGGTGGTGGAGAAACACAGCGGGGAGAGAAATACAAGACTCTAAGTCTGTCATCTCATCGAGCGTCGAGGTGAGGCTCGATGAATTTATTTGGTAGCGGAAGCGGATATAAAACAGTGACCAAATCCAGGGTCGCACGAGACTGACTGGGACTCCTCTAGGTGTCGGACTCGCTATCAAACTCTTCATCCATGAGATCGCCTTCGTCAGCATCTGGCCAAATCAACAAGCCAGTGAGTACATTGAAAGTACTCGCAAGACAGTTCGGACGTAAGATATAACAAATGCATGCATGGATGCGTCATGAATAATTCACCAATGTACATTCAAAAATTAGCATAACAAGGTAAGTAAAAGGGAAACGGAGGTAGTCCGCCTGAAATCCCAACAAAACATAAATAACTACCGATTGGGTGTCTGAAGCGACGCCTCGAAAGGTGAATAAATAAATATAAGGAAATGATGCCACAGTCGGGCGTCTTAGCGACACCACATAAAGGGCTTTAAAAGAAATACCACAGTCGGACGTCGGGGCGACATCACGGAAAGGGCTTTAAAAGAAATGCCACAGTCGGACGTCGGGGCGACATCACAGAAAGGGCTTTAAAAGAAATGCCACAGTCGGACGTCGGGGCGACATCACAGAAAGGGCTTTAAAAGAAATGCCACAGTCGGACGTCGGGGCGACATCACAGAAAGGGCTTTAAAAGAAATGCCATAGTCGGACGTCGGGGCGACATCACAGAAAGGGCTTTAAAAGAAATGCCACAGTCGGACGTCGGGGCGACATCACAGAAAGGGCTTTAAAAGAAATGCCACAGTCGGACGTCGGGGCGACATCATAGAAAGGGCTTTTATTCGCAAGGAAATAATACTCATAATAAATGTTGAATTCATGAGAATAAATGGGTTAGTCCATCCACAGGAATAATCATTTAACCGGACTTAGCACTCATGCGATTCACCGGAGTCTCTGTCATCAAAACTGACATTTGATCAGGATAAGATAATATCGATCTAGGACATGGAATAGATGATTTAGAGGAATATATGACTCTGCAGAGTTTGTACAAAATTATTCCCACAGCCAACGGATTTCCGTAGTCACGAAGGACTAGTTCCGTTTACGGTATTTCGGAAGAAAACACAGCTAACCAGTACACACCCATCCTACCCCTCGATGCTAGGAATCACCCTAGACATCGTCCAAGAAAAACTTTTGAGACGGGGAGATCACAATCTCGAATAGCATGGGATCAAATTTATATACGCGCGCTCTAAGGGGTGCCCCCCTCTCGGTCCCAACCGGAAACACCCATGCCCCCTGACCGGATGACTGGCTTTAATCCAGGGCCATGGAACCATCATCACGGCCTCTCCTTTTGGTGTGTACCAGAAAAGCGGTTTGCAACTTACTAAACCATATTCCTTGCGGAAAACATGTGGTAGTACAGGGAAGGAAATGAGAGGAATTGGACCGATACGGTTTGACACTGAAGTCACATAGTCTGGCATAAGACTGGCATGCTACGACACTGCCATCTTACCCATCCTCATGCCAACACATGGCCATTCATACTCACATCCATCCATCGAACTCACTTACCTCATTATTGCATAAAATAACGTTCATCGATATGCTCCTCAACATGTCATGAAACTAACTAAATGCAAAACATGCCAAGACACTCATCATATCAAAAGTTCAAACATGCTTGCCTGGTTCAGAGTAGTTGGAGACTAGCTCGGTGAAGTTCGCGGCTCCGTCACCTCCTTCGGTATCTACGGTATAAAGAAAATATATGTGCTATCGTAAATACCAAGGAGTGCACAAAAAGTATTCCAAATATTTTTGAAATAAATCTGATAAAAAACTAGACAAAATTTTAAAGAGAACAGAAAAAGAATCAATCAAAAATACTTTTCTGTTTAAAAGTTATAAGGGTTTTTGTCCAGGGACTCATCTGTAATGAAACAGAAGATTTCCAGGGGCTAGCTTATAAAAACAGAAAATGCTTCGGCAGAAACTACGCCAGCCCAAAGGGAAAGCACATTTGGCAGAAGGCGTTTTCAGAAAATGCTTCGTTTAGAAAGGACAGAGAGGCTGACAGCGGGTCCCGCCTGTCAGGTTTGAACTTTCAAAAAGGGGGAAACGAAGCTCGTCGGCGCCCGAGAGCCGCGGTGGTCGCCGGCGGCGATCCACGGCGAGGCAGGGGGGTCGGAGGGTACCTCCGAGTTTAGGGCGCCATTCCGCGTCGGTTGGTGGTGGTGGTGGTCGCCGGCGAGTACCACGTCGACGGCGAGCCTGGCTCCGACGGACGGCGGCTCGGGTGGTTGCGGACTTCGTCGGAGAGAGCTGTGAAGATCAAATTGAAGAGGGGGTTAGGCTTCTGGTAGCTAGAGGGTAACGGATGGGGTTTGGGCGCCGGAGACGGCCTCACCGGAGCGAATCGAGCTGGTGGCCGAGGCGGAGCGAGGCGGTCGGAGTCGAGGAAGAAGGGCCCCTCGAGGCTCTTCTAGTTGCTGGTCGGGGTCCAGTGAGGTGGTGGAGGTGTGCGGGGGCGAGAGGGAGCTTAGTGGCGCTATATATAGCCGGCCCGAGGCGGTTGCCGTGAACGGGATAAGTCCGGCGAGTGATTACGGCGGTCCTGTGGTTGGGCAGTGGGATTAGGGGCTTGGGCAACGCCGTTGAGGTCCACCGGTTCCATTTACGTGCTAATCGGGCTGGGATTTGGTGCTATGGGCGAGTTCGACAGAACGGGGCGGCGCGGGCCCGTCGGTGGTAGTGAGCACGTTCCGTGCTTGCCGGGCCACGGCGACGGTGCCACCGGCGTGCGCTGGCATGCATGAGGCCACGCGGAGAGCAGAGGGGCGTTGGGCGGCGCCGAACGGCGTTGAGCCGCCGTTCCGTCCCCTGTCGGCCGCCACGGGAGGTCCCGACGCCGTAGAAGACGCCGGCGAGGGCGGGCCAGCGTGCCACCGACGCCAAGAAGAGGCCAAGTGCGCGTGTGGTGCTCCAGACAGTAGGAAGAGGCGGCGAGGAACGTGCCAAGTGCACTGTGAACGCATGAGTGAAGCTGACGAACGAAAGATGACACTGAAGTCTGAATTTTCTGAATTTGCAAAGGAACAGTGCAGCTCAAGTGTTCGACAGAATGTTTTTGGCCTCTGGGGATTTTTCCTTGAGCTGATTTTTGGTGGAGTGGCTTCTCATTGCTCCAGTAGGCTGCATGATTTTTGGTGGAATTTTTGGAGGAGTGTAGTTATGAATTTCATCAAATTTGGCAAATCTGGTCCAAACTTGGAGAGACTGAATTTTGAAAAATTTGAAAAGAGGAGGAGTGGATCAAGATGGTTCTGGGTTGTGGGTACAAAGGACTATCCAGGAGAGTTGGTTTGAGGTCAAAACTCAAATGAAAAAGGGTACTTGCTTTGAAAATTACTAAGGATCAAAATAATTTGCAGAATTGATTTGAGGGGAAAAATAATTAGAATAAAATCCAAAACTTGCTTGGATTAGTTGGGACAGAGAACTTAGGTTGATTACAAGGAGTAGGGGAGGTTTTGGAGGGGTTTTACCACGTGGGCAAAAATGCCAAGTCATGGGTGGTTTCCAAGATATGAAAATCCCAAATTTTCATAGAGTGTCATTTTAAAAGAAAAAACAAATTAAACTCCCAAAATAATTTGAGAGGGAATCAACAGAGAAGAAGTTTCAAAAGATCAAACACCACAGTTTGAAGAAAAAAATCCTTGCCAAAGAAAAGAAAGTTTTTTTTTAAGAGGAAGGATTTTCTGAAAAAAAATGGCCTCTTTTCAAAAACCACAAAGTTTTTTTTTTGATGAAAACCAAATTAAAATTTTGGAGTGTCACATCCAGTGCAAGATAAATTAAGGTCACAGGACCATCTTAACACTTGCACCGTTCATGGATGCAACATTGAACATCTCAACTTCAAGAGATCACGAGATTCATTTGACAGTAAACGCACACAACCAAAGGTGGGTACCTTTCCTAGTGTTCGACCAACAGCCTAAACATACCACTTCTCTAGATGTATCTACCAAGGCTCAGAGTTCAGACGCTAGTGGACCCAAATCCTCCCTCCCCCCAAATGATGGTATCGAGGTCCTCCACCTCAGCGACCTCCGGCTTCGCAATCACCTGGACGATCATCTGTACGACGCGGTCACCGGGCTTCACGGCGAAGTCCACCTCCGAGTGTTTGAAGAGCATGACACCCACCGGGCAGCGGTAGTTCGTGTCGATCACCCCTGTGGCCACGTCGGGAAAGTGAAAACTTGTTAGTACTCGTCAACGTCCAAATCCAGTAGGGTATTTTCTTACTTTTTAGCACATGCACATGAGTCAATAGTAATCGCCAGAGGTTGGTCCTTACTTGTTGCACGAGACGTGAAGAAGTGTGGGTGCCCTCCTTGTTGCATGAACGAATCAACGAGAGATGCTGCCGTGAGCCGTGAAGAAGGTCGGGTCCCCTCCTTCTGTAAATAGCTCAGGTGCCTAAAGTTGTAAGGAATCTTAATACAATGAACTCATAGTAATGCATAATAACAAGAAAAAGAAAAAATAACCATGAATCATACTAAAAAGATCATTCTATGAGTCAAGTTGACAGTTTCGAGACGGCATAAGCATCCTAGATGAAAGAATAACCAGGATTTGTTTATTCATTAGTGTTGATCTCCACGGGCAGCTAGCAGTGTATGCTGATGCACAATGTACACATCGAACCCCCCAAAACCAAAAACATTTCTGAGTGAACAACAAACCAACAGATTGCTCGACCCTGAAAACAAGCAGTTTTTTTACTTTCCTTCTCCATTACTACAAAAGGAAAAGAAACAAACATTTTTTTGTGATTTTGATTTTCTTTTACTACAAAATGCAGTAAAATAAACTAGAATTTTGTGTGTGTTTTTTCCTGTGCTTCGAAAGACAATACATAGAGCAAACAAACAGAATCCTCTCGAGATCTTTACTTTCTCCGTGGTGATTTGTCAACACCGCTGCCATCCTACATATATGGAGTAATTCTCAGAAAATGTATACGTGGAGTATCAATGGTTACTGTTTAAAATGATGAGAAAGATATATGTCTTGTGCGTGCAGGTTCGTAATTAATTTTTTTACAGGTGATCCAGAAACATTTCAAGATTGATACGGAACCAACAACTATTACTAGATATAAAGCTTTACACAGAACCAACAACTATTCTTTTAAAAGAATCCAGAAAATGGAATTTTATTTACTATTTCTAATGCTGGGTGTGTGTTTACCTTAGCTCGAGAGGAGTAGCAATTAAATTGAGAACATGATAGTAACAACATTGCAACAAGCTACTAACATCACCATAGCAAGTCCACCAATAATAACAGTGGTCCATGCAATCATGAAGGGTCGGGTTACATCAAGCTGCTTTGAGAAATATTATGAAAAAGACTAGCTCCATCAGACTGCACGTCAGAAGCATGCAACAGCAAGTCAGCAAGCATCCAGATCCAGTAGCTTAATGGAATAAATCTTAAGATTAAAAGTGAAGAGGTTGAAGAATACGCAAAAAATACGCAAGTCAACAAAACAACAACAACAACAAAAACTCAATGGTCAGCTGTAATATATCGCACATGGACATGGAGCGGACCAAACAAGATTGATATTACTTGTTTATTTGGTTCAGAACTTGAGTGAATAAGGCTCGTGCTCGGTCAATCAATAAAACAAGGTTCAGTTTTGGGGTTCAGTTAAGCAGCAGCAGCATCGTCCATGAGAGACATCGTTCATTCGGCCACCGAGCAACAAGCATAGCTAATTGCTGACCATCAACAAGCACAGACGACGCATCACTTATACAGCAGCTAAAGTACGAGCTTCTGAAAACTGAAACGGCCATGGGGATGGGGGCGCTGCTTACCCGAGCTAGGAGGAGCCGTCGAGGCGGATGTCGGTGGCCCAGATCGGCTGCACCATACCGGAGCAGACGGCGGCGAGCTCCTCATCCATGGGCAGGGCATGGTCATCGCTGTCCATGGAGGTGGAGGGTGACTGCCGTGCTCCAAATCAAACGAATAAGTGAGGGGGTCGGGGAGAGAAGGAAGAAGGAGGTCTGAATCAAGGCAAGGGAAGGAAAGGCAGAGCTCACCTCGCCAGAGTTGGAGGCGACACTGCAGCCAGAACCCTAGTTGCGGGGAGGGGACGCGGCCGCGAGCAGTGGATATGGACGGAGGGAAGGAAGGAGCTTGGCGAGGGGAGCACGGGCGTGTCCTGCGCGCCGGCGAGGGCCGCCGGAACTCGCTGGAATAGCCCGGCATAGGTGGTGGCGGCGGCTGGGAATGGTCGCTGGAGTCACAACATAGACTTAGAGAGGGAGGTTGAGCGGGATTTTCTCTGACCGGTGCTAGATAGAGGATGGTGCCCTTAGTTGTAGCGCATGCCCGTAAACACGCGCTATTACTAAGCAGGGTCGACCAGCGGGTTTCGTCGACCGATAATAATAGCGTGGGTTATACCTCACGCGTTACTACTATATTATTAGTAGTAGCGCTTGTTGTACAACTTGCGCTACTAATAGATCCTGTTCGTGGGCATGGATATGAATACTTACTAGTAGCGTGTTTTTTAGACCACGTGCTACTAGTAATATTTACTAGTAGAGTGGGTCAATATAGCTCGCTACTGATAATTAGCAGTAGCGCCGTATTTTAAAGCGCGCTGCTGGTAAGATTCTGTGTATAAGGTTTTTCCTAATAGTGTTTTTGGACTTACTTGCAGAGGTCTCAACAGTGGCAACAGCAGCAGCAGAGTCTTCATTGAATTTCCTCACTACTTCTCTTGCTTGCTTGCCAATTTGGCCTGACGCTTGGCTCATTCATCAGGATAATCCTCACCGCGCTTGAGGCTGATGGGATCTGCTTCTTGGCCAGGTGCCAAGGGAGGTCTTGGGCATGGAGGATTGGGAGCGAATTTCTTCATGTACTTGGGAGTAACATACCTGTACTCCCTCCACTCTCTTTCCCATCTCCTCTCTATTCTTTGAATGCGCACCTTGCGCTGATTTTTGTCCTCCTTACTAAACTTGGCCTCATCAGGAGTGCAATAGTCCTTGTATATATCATCAGGGATCTCAAAAGAAGTATTGACCTCAGGCCTCTTTCCTCCCTTCTATGGCTTCTTTCCATCAGCCATTTTCTTCAGATGAGGAATTTGAACAATGGAATTCTCTGAAGATGTATGCATCTTTTCTTCGAGGAATGCTGCAAATGAGTTAAATTGATGAGAACCTAGTGATTCAGCAACTGGCATGAGTACCTGTGAACCGAGTATAGTTGCGAGGAATATGGAGAGGTCATATGCGTTCTCAGAGGTTTTTCAAAAAGAACAAGTTTGAGGATTTTTGACCGGATGAGTCTTGAAGAATTTCACTAAGCGTTCTTTGTCTTAGGTTCCAGAGTTGTATAGATCGAAAATACACACAATTGAGGAATCTTGAAGAAAAATATAGCTGAGAGAAATTAATCAAGAACATATGACATGTGAGGTGTTCAGTGTGTGATGAATTTGAAGAATAAACACCTTTGAAGATTTTGTAGAAATTTGTTGAATCAAAGAGAGTAGTAAAAGTTACTTTTAATTACCCTGGACGAATAACATGACGAACTGAGAGGTGTTGATGTGAAGTTCGTCAGTTCAGATCTTCCACGCCCTAACTTGGCAGAGAAAGACAGCTACGGCGGCGGCAGAGTGAAGAAATCCGCAGCCGACGCAAGTACGACGATGACGAAGTCGAGGCAGTGAAGCTCTTCCTCACCGGCGACAATGAAGTAGTGGCGGCACTAGGGTTTGGGAAGCTCGACCAGGAGTGAGAACGAGCGGAGTAAAAGTGAAGTGAGGAAGGGAAGGAGTATTTATAGCCACGGTGAAAAACTGTTCGCCCGAAGAAATTGGACGAACGTGCCCCTGACCCTTCTCATTCGCTTGACATGTGTCACCCACGTACTGAGAAGTGGAGATCGTGTGAGATCATGGGTGAATAGATAAGTGCTGTCGTGGGATGTGGAACGGTTTCAGCGGCAAAGCCAAAATTTTAGATAAGATAGGTTTCAAAGTTCCGTTCGCAATTTCTTCAGCTGACAAGGACACAGTGAAGATTTAGAACGAGATTCAAATAGAACGCACATGAAGAATTTGTGAATAGACTGGGTTGAGTTTAGCATGGAGGGGGAAGGGTCCGATCACATTCACTTAGTAGAACAAGCAACTTGAAGAAATAGCAATAAGTGAATGCTGTAGAGGACACAAACTCATATATATATAGCTGATACATCCATTTTGCATCATGCTTTTATATCAATATTTATTGCATTATGGGCTGTTATTTCACATTATGTCACAATACGTAGGGCTATTCTCTCTTATTTTACAAGGTTTACATAAGGAGGGAGAATGCCGACAGCTGGAATTCTGGACTGGAAAAGGAGCAAATATTATAGACCTATTCTGCACAACTCCAAAAGTCCTGAAACTCCACGGAACACATTATAATAAATAATGAAAAATCCTGGCCAAAGATGAAGACCAGGGGGCCCACACCCTTCTCACGAGGGTGGGGGGTGCGCCCCCTACCTCGTGGGCCCCCGTGTGGCTCTTCGATGACCATCTTCTCCTATATGAAGTCTTTCGTCCAGAAAATAATCAGAAGCAACCTTTCGGGACGAAACTCCGCCGCCATGAGGCGGAACCTTGGCGGATCCAATCTAGAGCTCCGGCAGAGCTGTTCTGCCGGGGAAGCTTCCCTCCCGGAGGGGGAAATCATCGCCATCGTCATCACCAATGCTCCTCTCATCGGGAGAGGGAAATCTCCATCAACATCTTCATCAGCACCATCTCATCTCAAAATCCTAGTTCATCTCTTGTATCCAATTCTTGTCTTCAAGTCCAGGATTGGTGCTAGTAGGTTGCTAGTAGTGTTAATTACTCCTTGTAGTTGATGCTAGTTGGTTTAATTGGTGGAAGATCATATGTTCAGATCCTTTATGCATATTAATACCCCTCTGATTATGAACATGTTTATGATTTGTGATTAGTTACGTTTGTTCCTGGGGACAAGGGAGAAGTCTTGCTATTAGTAGTCATGTGAATTTGGTATTCGTTCGATATTTTGATGAGATGTATGTTGTCTAGTGGTGTTATGTGAACGTCGACTACATAACACTTCACCATTATTTGGGCCTAGAGGAAGGCATTGGGAAGTAATAAGTAGATGATGGGTTGCTAGAGTGACAGAAGCTTAAACCCTAGTTTATCCGTTGCTTCGTAAGGGGCTGATTTGGATCCATATGTTTCATGCTATGGTTAGGTTTACCTTAATACTTTTGTTGTAGTTGTGGATGCTTGCAATAGAGGTTAATCATAAGTGGGATGCTTGTTCAAGTAAGAACAACACCCAAGCACCGGTCCACCCACATGTCAAATTATCAAAGTACCGAACGTGAATCATATGAACGTGATGAAAACTACCTTGACGATATTCTCATGTGTCCTTGGGAGCGCTTTTCCTTATATAATAGTTTGTCTAGGCTTGTCCTTTGCTACAAAAAGGATTGGGCCACCTTGCTGCACTTTATTTACTTTCATTATTTGTTGCTCGTTACAAATTATCTCATCACAAAACTATCTGTTACCACTTATTTCAGTACTTGCAGAGAATACCTTGCTGAAATCCGTTTATCATTTCCTTCTGCTCCTTGTTGGGTTCGACACTCTTACTTACCGAAAGGACTACGATAGATCCCCTATACTTGTGGGTCATCAAGACTCTTTTCTGGCGCCGTTGCCGGGAGTGAAGCGCCTTTGGTTGGTGGAATTTGGTAAGGAAAAATTTATATAGTGTGCTGAAATTTACTGTCACTTGTTACTATGGAAAGTAATTCACTGAGGGGCTTGTTCGGGGTATCTTCACCTCGACCAGTAGAGAAAAGAGTTGCTCCTCAACCTACTAAACCTATTGAAAATGAAATTCCTTATGAGTATCCTTCAAGTATAATAGAAAAACTGCTAGCTAATTCTTTTATAGGAGATGGAACAAAGCATCCTGATGAACACCTAATATATGTGGATGCAGTTTGTGGATTATTTAAGCTTGCGGGTATTCCCGATGATGTTGCTAAGAAGAAGATCTTCCCTTTATCTTTGAAGGGAGACACATTGACATGGTATATGCTATGTGATGATATGGGATCATGGAACTATAGAATATTGAAATTGGAATTTCATCAAAAGTATTACCCTATGCATCTTGTTCATCGTGATCGCAATTATATATATAATTTTTGGCCTTGCGAAGGAGAACGCATCGCTCAAGCTTGGGGGAGGCTTAAATCAATGTTATATACATGCCCCAATCATGAGCTTCCAAGAGAAACAATTATTCAAAAAAATTATGCCCGGCTTTCTGATAACAATCGCAGCATGCTTGATACTTCTTGTGCTGGCTCTTTTATGATGAAGACTATTGAATTCAAATGGGATTTATTGGAAAGAATTAAACACAACTCTAAAGATTGGGATCTCGAAAATGGTAAGGAGTCAGGTATGACACTAGGTTTTATTGTGTTAAATCTTTTATGGATACCGATATTTTCCGTAAGTTTAGCACTAAATATGGACTTGATTCTGAGATAGGAGCTTCTTTCTGTGAATCTTTTGCTACTTATGTTGATCTCCCTAAGGAGAAGTGGTTTAAATATCATCCTCCCATAGAAGTAAAAGTAGTTGCACCTATTAAAGTTGAAGAAAAGACTGTCACTTATAATGATCCTATTGTTCCTACTTCTTATGTTGAGAAACCACCTTTCCCTATTAGGATAAAGGATCATGCTAAAGCTTCAACTGTGGTTCGTAAAAGCAATATTAAAACATATACACCTCCTGAGCAAGTTAAAGTTGAACCTAATATTGCTATTGTTAAGGAGCTCTTGTCTGGTAATATTGATGGGCATGTTATTCAGTTCTACGGTGAAACTACTAGAATTGCTAAACCTTGTGCTAAAGATAAACATAGACCTATGGTAGGCATGCCTGTTATTTCTGTTAAAATAGGAGATCATTGTTATCATGGCTTATGTGATATGGGTGCTAGTGCTAGTGTTATACCCTATGACTTGTATAAAGAAATCAAGCATGAAATTGCACCTGTTGAGTTAGAAGATATTGATGTCACAATTAAACTTGCTAATAGAGATACTATTTCAGCAATGGGAATTGTTAGAGATGTTGAAGTCTTGTGCGGGAAAACTAAATATCCTGCTAATTTTCTTGTTCTTAGTTCTCCACAAGATAGCTTTTGTCCCATTATATTTGGTAGACCCTTCTTGAATACAGTTAATGCTAGGATAGACTGCGAAAAGAATGTTGTTACTATTGGCTTGGATGATATGACTCATGAGTTTAATTTTTCTAAATTTAGTAAACAACACCGCGAAGAAGAATTGCCTTGTAAGGATGAAATTATTGGTCTTGCTTCTATTGCCGTACCTCCTAATGATCCTTTAGAACAATATTTGCTAGACCATGAGAATGATATGTTTATGAATGAAAGAAGGGAAATAGATGAAGTATTCTTTAAACAAGAACCTATGCTAAAACACAATTTGCCTATTGAAATCCTAGGGGATCCTCCTCCACCTAAGGGTGATCCCGTGTTTGAGCTTAAATCGTTTCCTGATAATCTTAAATATGCTTATCTTGATGACAAGAAGATATATCATGTTATTATTAGTGCTAACCTTTCAGAGCATGAAGAAGAAAGATTGTTGAAAACTCTAGATAAGCACCGTGCTGCTATTGGATATACTCTTGATGATCTTAAGGGCATTAGTCCCACTCTATGTCAACATAAAATAAATTTGGAAGCAGATGCCAAACCAGTTCATGATCCTCAATGACGTCTGAATCCTCAAATGAAAGAAGTGGTAAGAAAAGAAATACTAAAGATTCTAGAGGCAGGTATAATTTATCCCATTGCTGATAGTCAGTAGGTAAGTCATGTTCATTGTGTCCCTAAGAAGGGAGGTATTACTGTTGTTCCTAATGATAAAGATGAATTGATTCCACAAAGAATTATTACCGGTTATAGGATAGTAATTGATTTCCGCAAATTAAATAAGGCTACTAAGAAAGATCATTACCCCTTAACTTTTATCGATCAAATGCTAGAAAGATTATGCAAACATACACATTACTGCTTTCTAGATGGTTATTCTGGTTTCTCTCAAATACCTGTGTTGGCTAAAGATCAATCAAAGACTACTTTTACATGCCCTTTTGGTACTTTTGCTTATAGACGTATGCCTTTTGGTTTATGTAATGCACCTGCTACCTTTTAAAGATGCATGATGGCTATATTCTCTGATTTTTGTGAAAAGATTTGTGAGGTTTTCATGGACGACTTTTCCGTCTATGGATCTTCTTTTGATGATTGCTTGAGCAATCTCGATCGAGTTTTGCAGAGATGTGAAGAAACTAATCTTGTCTTGAATTGGGAAAAGTGCCACTTTATTGTTAATGAAGGTATTGTCTTGGGGCATAAAGTTTATGAAAGAGGTATTGAAGTTGATAAAGCCAAGGTTGATGCTATTGAAAAGATGCCATGTCCCAAGGACATCAAAGGTATAAGAAGTTTCCTTGGTCACGCCGGATTTTATAGGAGGTTCATCAAGGACTTCTCGAAAATTTCTCGGCCTCTGACTAATTTATTACAAAAAGATATACCATTTGTCTTTGATGATGATTGTGTAGAAGCATTTGAAATACTTAAGAAAGCATTAGTGTCTGCACCTATTATTCAGCCACCTGATTGGAATTTACCCTTTGAAATTATGTGTGATGCTAGCGATTATGCTGTAGGTGTTGTTCTAGGGCAAAGAGTTGATAAGAAATTAAATGTTATCCATTATGCTAGTAAGACTCTAGAAAATGCTCAAAGAAATTATGCTACTACTGAAAAAGAACTTTTAGCAGTTGTATTTGCTTCTGATAACTTCAGACCTTATATTGTTGATTCTAAAGTAACTATCCACACTGGTCATGCTGCTATTAAATATATTATGGAGAAGAAAGATGCTAAACCTAGACTTATTAGATGGATTCTCTTGCTACAAGAATTTGATTTGCATATTGTTGATAGAAAAGGAGCTGAGAACCCCGTTGCAGACAACTTATCTAGGTTAGAGAATGTTCTTGATGACCCACTACCTATTGACGATAGCTTTCCTGATGAACAATTAAATGTCATAAGTACTTCTCGTAGTACCCCTTGGTATGCTGATTATGCTAATTACATATTTGCTAAATTTATACCACCTAGCTTCACATACCAACAAAAGAAAAAAATCTAAGATTTGAGACATTACTTTTGGGATGACCCACATCTTTATAAGGAAGGAGTAGATGGTGTTATTAGACGTTGTGTACCTGAGCATGAACAGGAACAGATCCTACGCAAGTGCCACTCCGAAACTTATGGAGGACACCTCGCGGGAGATAGAGCTGCACATAAGGTATTGCAATCCGGGTATTATTGGCCTACTATCTTCAAGGATGCCCGTAAGTTTGTCCTTTCTTGTGATGAATGTTAAAGAATTGGTAATATTAGTGGACGTCAAGAAATGCATATGAATTATTCACTTGTTATTGAACCATTTGATGTTTGGGGCTTTGATTATATGGGACCTTTTCCTGCCTCTAATGGATATACACATATTTTAGTTGCTGTTGATTACGTTACTAAGTGGGTAGAAGCTATTCCAACTAGTAGTGCTGATCATAACACTTCTATTAAAATGCTTAAAGAAGTTATTTTTCCGAGGTTTGGAGTCCCTAGATATTTAATGACTGATGGTGGTTCACATTTTATTCATGGTGCTTTCCATAAAATGCTTGCGAAATATGACGTCAATCATAGAATTGCATCTCCGTATCACCCACAGTCTAGTGGTCAAGGAGAATTGAGTAATAGAGAACTCAAATTAATTTTGCAAAAGACTGTCAATAGGTCTAGAAAAAATTGGTCCAAGAACTTGATGATGCATTATGGGCCTATAGAACTGCATATAAAAATCCTATGGTTATGTCTCCGTATAAAATGGTATATGGAAAAGCATGTCACTTACCTCTCAAACTAGAACATAAGGCATATTGGGCTATTAAAGAGCTCAACTATGATTTCAAACTTGCCGGTGAAAAGAGGTTATTTGATATTAGCTCACTTGATGAATGGAGAACCCAAGCTTATGAAAATGCCAAGTTGTTTAAAGAAAAGGTTAAAAGATGGCATGACAAAAGGATACAAAAGCGTGAGTTCAATGTAGGTGATTATGTATTGCTATACAACTCTCGTTTAAGATTTTTTGCAGGGAAACTTCTCTCTAAATGGGAAGGCCCCTATGTTACCGAGGAGGTCTATCGTTCCGGTGCCATAAAAATCAACAACTTCGAAGGCACAAATCGGAAGGTGGTAAACGGTCAAAGAATCAAACATTATATCTCAGGTAATCCTATAAATGTTGAAACCAATATTATTGAAACCGTAACCCCGGAGGAATACATAAGGGACACTTTCCAGAATGTTTCAGACTCTGAAAAGGAATAGGTATGTGGTACGGTAAGTAAACTGACTCCAAAACAATTTTTAAGGCAATATTTCTCCGTTTTGGAATATTTAGAAAAATAGAAAATTAAGTAGCAGTCCGGGAAGGACACGAGGGCCTCACGAGGGTGGAGGGCGCGCCCCCTACCTCGTGAGCACCTCGTGTGCCTTCCGGACTCCGTTTTCTTGCACAATATGTATTTTGGTCGGTAAAAATTCACTATATATTCTCTCGAAGGTTTTGACTCGCGTTTCACGCAAAAATATCATGTCTTTGTTTCGAGTTGTTTTCTGTCAGGGATGTCAAGGCCAGGCACTATGTCGTCTCCCTCCTCCTCCAACCATGAGGGCAACGATGCTTGGCTAATGAAGATAGAGTTGAAGAGAGAAGGACCTATGGAGATCAACAAGGATGAAGGGATCAAGAAGGCCGTGGACGACCAAGTTCCAGCAATAGAAGACACCCTTCAAATGGATCATAATCTTCTTACCCCTACAGAAATCGAAGCTTTCAAGATGATTGAGTTGGCTCATATACAAAATAAGTATCTCACACGTGAAAATATTTTGTTGAAGGAGCATATCATCGCACTCAAGGGCATTATCCGCAAGTTAGAAGACCTTCTACGCTCGATGTGTAACTATCCATCATCAACAACACCTCCACCTTCTTCACCAACCAAGGAGATATAATAACATGGGTATGGGCACTCCCCTTGGCAACAACCAAGCTTGGGGGAGTGCCCCGGTATAGTATCACCATCACTTTTGTCTTTACCGTTTTTCTTAATTCGATCTTATTAGTAGTATTTTGATCTAGTACAATGAAGTTTGTGGTATGATCTAGTTGTGAGTTTTGCTTTATTATCCTTCTATGTAATCGAGTCCGTGAGCTATATAATAAAGATTAGTCTTGAGTCAAGGGCTTGATTGTTTTGCCATGATCCTAAGTGAATAAAAGAAAAGAGAAAGAAATAAAAAGAAACAAAGAGATCCTATGGATCTCATGGAGAGTAATGAGCTCACATAGAAAAAGTATGATGAATAAAAGTTGTTGAGAGTTGGCAAGCATAGTTTTGGTCATCGTTGCAATTAATAGGAAGTAATAAAGAAAAAGAGGTCTTCACATATAGATATACTATCTTGGACATCTTTTATGATCGTGAGCACTCATTAAAATATGACATGCTAAAGAGTTGACATTGGACAAGGAAGACAACGTAATGGGTTATGTTTTCTTACATTTGAGATAAATTATATTGTCTTGGATCTTCCAACATGATGAGCTTTCCTTTCCCCCTCATGCTAGCCAAATTCATTGGACCAAGTAGAGATACTACTTGTGCTTCAAATACCCTTAAACCAGTTTTGCCATGAGAGTCCACCATATCTACC
This sequence comes from Triticum dicoccoides, assembly GCF_002162155.2. Lineage (NCBI taxonomy): Eukaryota > Viridiplantae > Streptophyta > Magnoliopsida > Poales > Poaceae > Triticum > Triticum dicoccoides. The sequence goes on from NC_041384.1 coordinate 169,111,415, forward strand.
TATGGATTGAATAAGATCCTTCAAGTAAGTTGTCATCGGTGCAAAGCAATAAAAATTGCTCTCTAAATATGTATGATTGATTGGTGTGGGAGATATAAGCTTTATACGATCTTGTGATGTGGAAGTAATAAAAGCGACGGACTGCATAATAGAGGTTCATATCACAAGGGGCAATATAAGGTGACGTTCTTTCGCATTAAGATTTTGTGCATCCAACCATAAAAGCGCATGACAACCTCTGCTTCCCTCTGCGAAGGGCCTATCTTTTATCATTATCTTCTACCTTATGCAAGAGTCATGGTGATTTTCACCCTTCCTTTTTACACTTTATCCTTTGGCAAGCACAGTATGTTGGAAAGATCCTGGTATATATGGCTAATTGGATGTGAGTTTTCATGAACTATTATTGTTGACATTACCCTTGAGGTAAAACGTTGGGAGGCAAGACTATAAGCCCCTATCTTTCTCTGTGTCCGATTAAAACTCCACACCCATAAGTATTGCGTGAGTGTCAGCAATTTTGAAAGATTATATGATAGTTGAGTATGTGGACTTGCTGAAAAGCTCTTATACATTGACTCTTTCCTATGTTATGATAAATTGCAATTGCTTCAATGACCGAGCTTGTAGTTTTTTAGTTTTCAATGAAGTTTATGATTCATACTTGATATTGTGATTGAATTATTACTCTAGCATTAGAGATCATATGACAAAAATTATATAAGTTGATGTTATAAGAATGATCATGATGCCCTCATGTCCGTATTTTATTTTTATCAACACCTTCATCTCTAAACATGTGGACATATTTTCGATTTCGGCTTTTCGCTTGAGGACAAGCGAGCTCTAAGCTTGGGGGAGTTGATACGTCCATTTTGCATCATGCTTTTATATCAGTATTTATTGCATTATGGGCTATTATTTCACATTATGTCACAATACTTATGGCTATTCTCTCTTATTTTACAAGGTTTACATAAGGAGGGAGAATGCCGGCAGCTGGAATTCTGGGCTGGAAAAGGAGCAAATATTAGAGATCTATTCTGCACAACTCCAAAAGTCCTGAAACTCCACGGAACACCTTATAATAAATAATGAAAAATCCTCACCAAAGATGAAGACCAGGGGGCCCACACCCTTCTCATGAGGGTGGGGGCGCCCCCCCTAGGGCACGCCCCCTACCTCGTGGGCCCCTGGAGGCTCTCCGATGACCATCTTCTCCTATATGAAGTCTTTCGTCGAGAAAAAAAATAAGAAGCAACCTTTCGGGATGAAACTCCGCTGCCACGAGGCGGAACCTTGGCAGATCCAATCTAGAGCTCCTACAGAGCTGTTCCGCTAGGGAAACTTCCCTCTCAGAGGGGGAAATCATCGCCATCATCATCACCAACGCTCCTCTCATCGGGAGAGGGCAATCTCCATCAACATCTTCATCAGCACCATCTCATCTCAAAACCCTAGTTCATCTCTTGTATCCGATTCTTGTCTTCAAGTCCAGGATTGGTGCTAGTAGTGTTAATTACTCCTTATAGTTGATGCTAGTTGGTTCAATTGGTGGAAGATCATATGTTCAGATCCTTTATGCATATTAATACCCCTCTAATTATGAACATGTTTATGCTTTGTGAGTAGTTACGTTTGTTCCTGAGGATAAGGGAGAAGTCTTGCTATTAGTAGTCATGTGAATTTGGTATTGGTTCGATATTTTGATGAGATGTATGTTGTCTAGCCTCTAGTGGTGTTATGTGAACGTCGACTACATAACACTTCATCATTATTTGGGCCTAGAGGAAGGCATTGGGAAGTAATAAGTAGATGATGGGTTGCTAGAGTGACAGAAGCTTAAACCCTGGTTTATGTGTTGCTTCGTAAGGGGCTGATTTGGATCCATATGTTTCATGCTATGGTTAGGTTTATCTTAATACTTTTGTTGTAGTTGTGGATGCTTGCAATAGAGGTTAATCATAAGTGGTATGCTTGTTCAAGTAAGAACAACACCCAAGCACCGGTCCACCCACATGTCAAATTATCAAATGCCGAACGCGAATCATATGAACGTGATGAAAACTAGCTTGACAATATTCCCATGTGTCCTCGGGAGCACTTTTCCTTATATAAGAGTTTTTCCAGGCTTGTCCTTTGCTACAAAAAGGATTGGGCCACCTTGCGGCACTTTATTTACTTTTGTTATTTGTTGCTCGTTACAAATTATCTCATCACAAAACTATCTGTTACCACTTATTTCAGTACTTGTAGATAATACCTTGCTGAAAACCATTTATCATTTCCTTCTGCTCCTCGTTGGGTTCGACACTCTTACTTATCGAAAGGACTACGATAGATCCCCTATACTTGTGGGTCATCAATAGCCAATGAAGAAAAACGACGGAAATGGTGAAGACAATGCAAAGTTGAAGAATTGGAGCAACTGAGGAAAAACTCAAATTGAAGATTCTCAACATTTGGTGGTGGCGTGACCCACCGTATAAGAATGATGGTTTCAAACACCCCGTACAATTGTCGTAGGGTTCTGAGAATCAAATTCTTCATTAATTTCTTCACACTTAGAGTGTTATTCTTCATTGATTAAAGAAAAACGTTTATTCCTGTGTTGCACATCTAAGTCATCAATTTTTCATAAGTGTTAGGATGAGTTTCCTTTTTCAAAGATAATATCATCAACATATATTTGGCACACAAACAATTCACCATCATAAGATTTAGTGAAAAGAGTTTGGTCAAGTGAACCGGGTTTGAAGCCTTTCTTCATGAGGAATTCCTTCAAGGTATCATACCACGCCCGTGGGGCCTGCTTGAAGCCATAGAGGGCCGTATTCAGTCTGAAGACTTTGTCAGGATGCTTTGGATCTTCAAAAACTGGGGGTTGAGCAACATATACTTCTTCCTCAAGCTTACCATTGAGGAATGCACTTTTCACATCCATTTGATATAAGATGATATCATGATGGTTAGCCTAAGCAAGTAATATGTGAATTGCCTCAAGTCTAGCAACATGTGCAAAAGTTTCATCAAAATCAATTCCTTCAACCTATGTGTAGCCTTGAGCTACAAGCCATGCCTTATTCCTCACCACAAGGCCATTTTCATCTTACTTGTTGCGGTAGATCCACTTTGTGCTGATGATATTGTGCTTGCGATGATCTGGGCGTTTGACCAGTTCCCAGACGTTCTTGAGCTCAAATTGATGTAATTCCTCTTGCATATCTTGAATCCAACCAGGCTCCAGAAATGCTTCATCTACCTTAGTGGGCTCTATGATAGAGACGAAAGCAAAGTGACAAAAGTTAGACAAATGTGAAGCTCTTGAGCGTGTGAGAGGACCTGGAATGTTGATGTCACTGATGATTTTCTCAATTTGCACTTCATTTGCAACGCGAGGATGAGTGGGTTGACATTGAGGAATTTGATCAGCATTTTCTTCAGCACCATTTTCCTCAGGTGCATCAGCATGACGTTCTTCATGTTCTGGAATGACTTCTTCAGCAGATTCTTTAGTAGGAATGACATCCTGAGTAGCCTTGAACTTGATAGATTCCTCAGGCGGTATTTCATCTGTCACAGGAGGTAGGTGCTCTCTTTGCGAGCCATTAGTTTCATTGAACCGCACATCTACAGTTTCAACAACCTTGTGATGACAGGTGTTGAAGACTCTGTAGGTGTGTGAGTCCTTACCATAACCGAGCATAAAACCTTCATGTGCTTTCGGTGCAAACTTAGAACTATGATGAGGATCTCTAATCCAACATTTAGCACCGAAGACTTTGAAATAACTCACATTGGGTTTCTTGTCAGTGAGAAGTTCATATGTTGTCTTCTTCAAGAATTTGTGAAGATATACCATGTTGATGATATGGCACGCAGTATCAATTGCCTCAGTCCAGAAGTGAGGATGCATCTTGTACTCATCAAGCATAGTGCAGGCCATCTCAACAAGAGTCCTGTTCTTGCGCTCCACGACGCCATTTTGCTGAGGATTATAAGGAGCAGATAACTCATGAGTAATATCGAGTTCATCAAGATAGTCATCAAGGCCAGTGTTCTTGAACTCAGTTCCATTATCACTTTTGATGTGCTTGATCTTCACACCAAAGTTGGTTGAAGCCCTCGAGGAAAATCGTTTGAAGACTTCCTGCACTTTAGTTTTGTAAGTGATGATATGCACTCATGTATATCAAGAATAATCATCAACAATAACAAAGCCATATAAGGATGCAGCATTAGTAAATGTGGCATAGTGGGTAGGGCCAAAGAGATCCATGTGAAGTAATTCAAATGGTCGAGAAGTAGTCATGATAGTCTTCGCTGGATGCTTGGCCTTGGTCATCTTTCCAGCTTCACAGGCTCCACACAAGTGATCCTTGAGGAATTTGACATTTTCAATGCCAATGACATGCTTCTTCTTCGCGAGCGTGTGCAAATTACTCATGCCAGCATGGCTAAGTCGACGATGCCATAGCCAGCCTTCTGAAGCTTTTGCAAGTATACATGTAGCAGGTTGTGGTCCTGTAGATAAATCAACAACATACAAATCTCCTCTCCTAAAGCCTTCGAAGACTTTGGAATTGTTAGCTTCCATGATCACAACACAATGATACTTGCCAAAGACAACAACCATATCAAGATCACAAACCATTGAGACAGACATGAGGTTGAACCCTAAGGACTTGATAAGCATGACTTTGTCCATGTGTCGATCCTTTGAGATTCCAACCTTACCTAGACCCAATACCTTGCTTTTGCCTTTGCCAGCGTTGGTGATATGCTTCAGATGTGATGGACATAAAGAAGAGTCCATCAATAAGCTCCTGTCACCAGTCATGTGATATGTACATCCACTATCGAGGACCCACTCAGTGGCTTTGGGTTGATTATCCTTTGATCCTTTTGCCATGAAGCAATAGGTGGGAGCGTAGTCCTCATCCCCGTCATCAGTAGTGTTGGGGAGGTCCTTTTCTTCAGAGTTGAAGATGGACTTGCTGACGAACGCAGTAGCGAGGGCTAGGCTCGCCACACCAGAGTCTGACTCCTCAGATTCCTCCTCTTCCTCATTTTCCTCAGATTCAGCCTCGGAGTTCATTTCCTTGCCAATGAACGCCCGAGCCTTCTTGGATCTTCTCTTCTTGTGAGATGAGGAATGAGGGAGTCTTGGATTAGGGGGTGTTCGGGTAGCTGGGCTATACCTTTAGCCGGACTCCTGGACTATGAAGATACAAGATTGAAGACTTCGTCCTGTGTCCGGATGGGACTTTCTTTGGCGTGGAAGGCAAGCTTGGCGATGCGGATATTCAAGATCTCCTACCATTGTAACCGACTCTGTGTAACCCTAACCCTATCCGGTGTCTATATAAACCGGAGGGTTGTAGTCCGTAGGCAATCAACTCCATACACAACAATCATACCATAGGCTAGCTTCTAGGGTTTAGCCTCCTTGATCTCGTGGTAGATCTACTCTTGTACTACCCATATCATCAATATTAATCAAGCAGGAGTAGGGTATTACCTCCATCGAGAGGGCCCGAACCTGGGTAAAAACATCGTGTCCCTTGTCTCCTGTTACCATCCGGCCTTGACGCACAGTTCGGGACCCCCTACCCGAGATCCGCCGGTTTGAAACCGACATTGGTGCTTTCATTGAGGGTTCCTCTGTGTTGTCGCCTTTAGGCCCGATGGCTCCTTTGATCATCAACAACGATACGGTCCAGGGTGAGACTTTTCTCCCCAGACAGATCTTCGTCTTCGGCGGCTTCGCTCTGCGGGCCAATCCACTCGGCCACCTGGAGCAGATCGGAAGCTACGCCCCTGGCCATCAAGTCAGGTTTGGAAGCTTAAACTACATGGCTGACATCTGCGGAGACTTGATCTTCGACAGGCTCGAGCCACGGCCAAGCGCACCGCACTATCTCGAGGGGCATAATCTAGCTCTGCCCCCGGACAGTGTCCTGGAGGCCGCACACGCATCGGTTCCCACCCCTAACACGGAGCCTATTGCGCCAATTGAGGATGAGCGGTTGGATGTCACCTCGGGGGCTGCGATCCCGAAAGCGATCGAGCCAAACGCTAGCCCCGCACTTTGCACGACCCATGACTCCGAGGATCCGAACTCCTTCCCGGACTCCGAACCCCCCGCGCCCCTGCCAATCGAATCCGATTGGGCACCAATAATGGAGTTCATCGCCGCAGACATCTTTCAGCACTCGCCTTGTGGCGATATCCTGAACTCTCTCAAGTCTCTCTCCTTATCAGAAGAGCCCTGGCCGAACTACGGTCAGCGAGGATGGGATACGGACGATGAAGAAATTCAAAGCCCACCCACCACCCACTTGGTAGCCACTGTCGACAATTTAAACGACGTGCTCAACTTCGACTCCGGAGACATCGACAACATGGATGACGATGCAGGAGATACAGACGAACCAACGCCCATAGGGCATTGGACAGCCACCTCATCTCACGATCTTTACATGGTGGATACCCCTAAAGGAAGCGACAACGAGGAAAAAGGGGATGGGACGGGAGATCGACCCCCCGAAAAGCAATCAAAGCGTCGGCGTAAACGCCGACCCAAGCCCCGCCTCGACAAAAACCCAGCCATAGAGCAGGACGAGCCGGTAGACGACGAGCGGGCCTTAGAGCAACCGTCCGAATAGGGCAACACGGATAGAGAAACCGAACATCCCTCCTCCGGCGAAAATGGCATTCCAGACGACCTCACGCGGAATAAACCTATGGAGCAGAAGAATCTCCATGAGAGGCTCCTTGCAACTGCACGCAGCCTAAAAAAGCAGAAGCGGAAGCTAAAAACAGCAGAAGATGCACTTCAGATTAGATGGAGCAAAGTAATCAATACCACAGATAAGTACGGCGACAATCGCCGCACTAAAAGCTATCCGAAAAGAAAGCTACTGCCTGAATTCGACGAAGAGGCCCTAGAACCCTCGCATTCAAAAAATGAAAAAGCCACACGGTCGGATAGACGACCCCATAAAGCGGCAAGCGGCGCCGCACCTAAATCGGCATGCGACCCACTTAAGGATTCGCATCATGGCCTAGTCAGGTCCATTTATGGGCCAAGAAAGCAAGCTCTCGTAAGCAATGCTATGAAGCCATCATTAGAATCCGGCACACCCAAATACAGGGGTGCCGCACACCCCCTATGTTTTACCGATGAGGTTCTAGACTATGAATTCCCAAAGGGATTCAAACCCGTAAACATAGAGGCATATGATGGAACAACAGACCCTGGAGTTTGGATCGAGGATTATATCCTCACATACACATGGCTAGAGGAGATGATCTCCACGCCATAAAATATTTACCCCTTAAGCTTAAAGGGCCATCCCGGCATTGGCTTAAAAGCCTTCCCGAAAACACAATTGGAAGCTAGGAAGAGCTCAAGGATGCTTTCTGAGCAAACCTTCAAGGGACCTATATCCGCCCTCCGGATGCAGACGATCTTAGTCACATAACTCAACAACCCAGAGAATCAGCTCGGCAGTTCTGGAATAGATTCCTCACTAAAAAGAATCAGATAGTCGACTGTCCGGACACCGAAGCCTTAGGAGCTTTCAAGCATAACGTCCGAGACGAATGGCTCGCCAGACACCTCGGCCAAGAAAAGCCAAGAACAATGGCCTCACTAACAAGCCTCATGACCCGCTTTTGTGCAGGGGAGGATAGCTGGTTGGCAAGGTGCAGCCCCAGCGACCCAAGTACATCCGAAACTAGGGATGGAAACGAAAAACCGCGACGCAACAAGGACCGTCACTGGACTAAGGACAAAAGTCCGAAGAGCACGGCAGTCAATGCCGGATTCAAAGGCTCACAACAAAATCAGGAAAAATTGCCCCCCAGGATAACAGGGACGATCCATCCAACCTAAATAAAATCCTGGACAGGATATGTCAGATACAAAGTACTCCCGGGAAGCCTGCTAACCATACCCACAGAGACTGTTGGGTTTTCAAACAATCCGGCAGACTCAATTTCGAACACAAGGGGCTCGACACACCAAGCGAATACGAGGACGAATCCCAAAAGTAGAGCACCAGGAAACAAAAGAACTTCCCACAAGAAGTAAAAACAGTGAACTCACTTCACATAACAAAACGTGCGGCGCCCGTAAAGGTACGCACCACACAGTCCATCCCCAAAGGGTCCTGCCACTAGTTGTCAAAATCGATCATCTTCGATCAGCTAGATTATTCTAGGAATATAAAGAATGTAGGCTGGACTGCCGTGATACTCGATCTAATAATTGGCGGACTCCAGTTTTCAAATGTCCTTATGGACAGCGGCAGTGGACTAAACCTGATATATCAGGATACAATCCAGCACATGGGGATAAACCCAGCAAGAATCTACCGCAGCAAAACCTCCTTTCAAGGGGTAATACCTGGTCCGGACACCCATTGTACTGGTTTTCTCCGGATCACAGTCACATTCGGCTCTGCTGATAACCTCCGCCGTGAAAAGCTGACCTTCCATATCGTCCCATTTTCAAGTCGCTATCAAGCACTACTGGGACACGAAGCTTTCGCTCGCTTTAACGCAATACCGCACTATGCATCTCTTACGCTTAAGATGCCCGGTCCACGAGGCATCATCTCTTTAAAGGGGAAGCACTAAAGTGCGCCTCCCCAAGCGGAGGACTGTGCGGCCGCTTTGACAGCCCCACAGCAAAATGGCCTCACCGGCCGAAAAACTTCGAAATAGGTCCTTCAAGACCACGAACGCGGATAGACGAGTTCGGTGCAAAGTCATCATTGATGCAGGCCTAGAAGCCATATACCCCCGCACTAGGGGCTCCACGCATATACAATAAGAGACAATAAAGCTCAATCTTATATATCTTACTTTATACTTTGCTTATTTTAAACTTTTTCGGCACGACCCGTTTTAAACTCAGTTCCTCTCTTTTACAGATGAACGTCATGTGGCGCCCGTCCAGGATACGGCACAACGGAGACACAGGCACAGACGTGCAGTTGGGATCCGTCCTAAAGGATTCTTTTTAGATTAAGTCCCTGCATAAACCTTTTTTACTGTCTCTTGTTGCTATACATCCCCTAGTTTTTTTCTTTCTGATATAACCAAGGAGGAGGCTGGCGTCTTGGCATGTGGCCACATCAGAATTTTTGCACGTACCTGGACACTAGGGGCTTTTTTATTAAAGAGTGTTGTTTCGCCCGTACTCATAAAGACCAAACACCTTAGGGAGTGTTCGGCGTTGCGAGTTTTGGCATTATATGCATCAGCTCCGAATCATGTCTTTGGTCAAATGTTGGGTTGCCCGGCTCCTGAGTTCGGCTACCTTACGTTCCGCTCTATCGGCTAAGGTAGCACCAGGAGAACTACTGCGATTGTGCCCCCGGTTCGGCCAGGGCAAGCACCTCAGTAGAGAAAGCCGAAAACTGACTGTCATGATGTAGCGTGAAACTGGTCAGCCACTCGATGACCTATCAGAATCTATCGGATTCCTCCGCTTTAACGAAGGGCCGCTTCCCGGTCAGGCACATACGCGCCCCGAATTTGGACGAGCGCAGTTGCCACCAAGGAGCTACCTAAAGAGTATCATTGTCAAACTCCTATGGCTAAGTGAAAGTGTTAAAGCATTATAGTCCGGTTGCCTGGCCCGCTGCGCTATCACCTCCTTTGTAGGACCAAGACATTGGGTTAAGTGTGAAAATGCGTCTTCTGCGAGCACCCCCACACTATGTGCGTGGGGCTGAAGCCAAC
>NC_041384.1:169121493-169155741 GCF_002162155.2 Triticum dicoccoides
TCTTAAAACGGCCGCACAGGAGGTGTTCCCAATACTTGGAGGCACAAGTATAAAAAAGGCCACTATAGTTTATCAAAATATTACTTTATAATTACATATGCTATCATAACATAGCATCTTTCGGGCACCGCGTCTCTATTACACGAGCGCCTTCAAGAACTTCCTGAAAATAGTGCTCGGAGGATACTCGGCTTTTGTCCGAATCTCGGGATGCAACAACGGTGGTCTCCATCTCTGCCCAGTATGTCTTAACACGGGCAAGAGCCATCCTAGCGCCCTCTATGCATGCTGACCTCTTCATTGCATTTATATGCGGCACCGCGTCAAGGAATTGATGCACCAAGCTGAAATAACTCTTCGGCTCCGATCTCCCAGGCCACAGATGACCCATGACGTACTTCATGGCGAGTCCAGATAACCTATTCAGTTCGGCCCATTGAGCCAAATGATCATCCACTGCTAGTGGACACTCTGGATTGTGAAACTGCGACCAGAAAAGCTTTTCCACTTCGCGATCTTTCTGATCTCGAAAGTGTTTGGTCGCATCAGCAGCACTCGCTGCTAAGTCCAGATAGGTATCCTCCACACTCCACATCCGGTCAAACGGAGCAAACTTCGGATCACAAAACATCCTCTGCAGCATAAAGGGCTTTCCAGCCGCAATCTGTTCGGCCCGACGCAGCTCCTCCTTCGCAGCTCTCATCGCAGAGCGAGCGTCCTTGGCATCGGCAGCGGCCTTCTCTAAGTCCGTCTGTCTCGCCCGGTCTTCTTTCTCAATAAGTTTGCAACGGTCTGCAACGCTCTTTAACTTCTCGGCCATCTCGGCCATCTCTTCTTTGCTTCGGCAGTGAGCAGCCTGTTCGGCTCTCAGCTCTTCAAGGGCCTTCTCGGCAGCCGCATCGCTTTTTCTGGCTTGCTCCTTAGCTCGGGCAAGTTCTGCCCTAAGATTCTCCACGGTGGCCGTACCATCTGCATCAAGCACACACATTGTAAGACACTGTCATGAAGCTCCTCTTACCTGATGCCGCCCGAAGAATTACATACCTTGAGCCTCATCAAGCCGCTTGTTGACAAGCACGATGTCGGCCTCTGCCACGTCCAGTTGCCGCTTTAGTTCGGCCACATCATCAGTTCGGCTTGATTCCGGACACCTCGCCACCTACATTCAAAGGCGACATCTTAGACCTGGGATTATGATCCTCTGCGTGCCGTCATTTCTTGACAACATGCAGAGTCTCAGGGGCTACTATCTACACAGGGCGCATCTTACTTATGTGCAACTGACAAAAGTGTACATTATCTAACGTACCTCAAAACCCGTCAGTAAGCTTTTGACGGCCTCATGCAATCCGCTTTCTGCGGATGAAATCCTTTCAATCACCGTGCCCATCAATGCACGGTGCTCCTCTGAGATAGAAGCTCGCCCTAGCAGAATCTTTAGCTCCTCCGGCCGAACACCAGACGGTGCCGGACTTGTCCTATGGCCTCTTTCAAAGGCCGGACGCGGAGAGCCTTGGGGGGCCACATAGCTATCTTCCGCCCCTGCCGGATTCAGAGAAACCCTCCGCGATGACACCTCAGGGTCGCCCGCCTCGCTAGGCGGTACGGCAGGGGGAGGTGTCCCGCTCTCCATCATCTCCGGAAGAAGATCCCCCGAAGACGAGCTCTGCTGAGAAGGGTTGAGGTCCGAGCTACAAGGTAAAATTTCGGTTAATCTTGTCAGATATAAATCAAGTATTTCTCTCATCCCTCAAAAGGAAAACCTCTGTCTACTTACGGCTCGCTGGAGGGCTGATCCCCTTGAGGGCGTAGTCTGGCCGAGGAACTCCCCGGCGTCGGACCCTTTGATGAGGATTTTCTCCCCTGTTTCGAGGCCATGGTTTTCGGGTCGTCAGAGGCGGCTCTCTTCTTCCCCTTAGGAGAGGAATTGTCGGTTCCTCCCTTCGGAGCAGCCTCCTTCGAGGAGGCCATAGCTTCCTTGTCCTCCCCCTCCAAAGGCATTATCTCCAGCATCCTGACCAGCATGGGATCCGGCCTGGTTTCAGGAAGGGGAGCCGGACACCTGATCAGCTTTGCCTTCGCTATCCACTCCTGTTTAAAAGGACGGCTCTTTTAGGGGCAAGTTTATAACAATTATATAGATAGAAGGTCCGGGCACAAGGTTGCTTACTTGAGTATCCGGGCGATTGCAGCTTAGGCCTGCGTCCTCGGTTAAATTGGGACACATCTCTTGTGATTCGAAGAACAGCCTATACATATCCGCGGGCGTAGCGCCCATAAAATTCTGGAGAGCTCGCGGTCCCTCTGGATTAAACTCCCACAGGCGAAGGGGGCGACGTTTGCCGGGCAATATTCAGCGAATCAGCATGACCTGTGTCACCTTGACCAAACTGAGGTCTCCTTCCAATATATCCTTAATTCGGCCCTGTAACAGGGGCACGTCTTCGGATAACCCCCAATCTAATCCTTTGTTGACCCATGACGCTAGCCATGATGGGGGACCCGAGCGAAAGGCAGGAGGCGCCGCCCACTTGGCGCTCCTGGGAGCGGTGATATAGAACCACTCTCGTTGCCACAAGCCGAGCTCCTCTTGAAAGGAGCCCTCGGGCCATGGAGCATCAGCATTCTTACTTATGACAGCGCCTCCTCACTTTGCGTGCCGTCCGTCGATCATCTTCGGCTCCACTCCAAAAGTCTTGAGCCATAATCCAAAGTGAGGAGTAACACGGAGGAACGCTTCGCACACAACGATGAATGAGGAAATGTGGAGGATGGACTCCGGAGCTAAGTCATGAAATTCTAGCCCGTAATAAAACAGCAGCCCCCTCACGAAGGGATCCATCAGGAAGCCTAACCCCCGAAGGAAGTGAGACATGAACACTACGCTCTCACCGGGCTGGGGACTGGGAATAGCCTGCCTTTGAGCAGGCAACCTATGCGGAATTTCGGCGGTCAAGAACTTAGCCTCTCTCAACTTTAGCACGTCCTCCTCCGTGACGGAGGAGGGCATCCATCGGCCTTGAAGGTCGGAACCGGACATTGTCGAAGGTCCGAAGCGCCTGGAATCTAGAACCTAGGGTGTTGGAACTCGAGGCGACGGGCGAACTCGTTTGAAATTGGAAAAAGGAGTAAGGCCTTGGTCTCTTTATAAGAGGTTGAATACCAGGAGCCCTCCCCGTAACTGTTTGGGACTCACCTTTAATCGAGAAAACATGCTAACGGGCATGATTGGGTTACCCACGTCCGTATTGATGAGAATCCCGTAAAAGGGGGGCACACGATCTCTGCTTTAAAAAGACATGCCAAGGAAACCGCCTCACAAAATACGCTGAGGTGGAAAAGTAAAAACGATTCGAGTGAAGGACTTGGCTGTAGTGTGATGACGCACTGTGGAATACATCAGCAGATTTGATTTGTTTTAATATTATTCTCTCTATGGTAATATGTGGAAGCTTATTTTGCAGATCCGGACACTACTCTTGGTGTTTAAAATCTTCTATGAAGGACATGGAGGAGGAACCCGCCTTGCAAGGCCGAAGACAATTTGCGCGCCGGACTCATCATCATTGAAGCCTGGTTCAGGGGCTACTGAGGGAGTCCTGGATTAGGGGGTGTTCGGGTAGCCGGACTATACCTTCAGCCGGACTCCTGGACTATGAAGATACAAGATTGAAGACTTCGTCCCGTGTCCGGATGGGACTTTCCTTGGCGTGGAAGGCAAGCTTGGCGATGCGGATATTCAAGATCTCCTACCATTGTAACCGACTCTGTGTAACCCTAACCCTATCTAGTGTCTATATAAACCGGAGGGTTGTAGTCCGTAGGCAATCAACTCCATACACAACAATCATACCATAGGCTAGATTCTAGGGTTTAGCCTCCTTGATCTCGTGGTAGATCTACTCTTGTACTACCCATATCATCAATATTAATCAAGCAGGAGTAGGGTATTACCTCCATCGAGAGGGCCCGAACCTGGGTAAAAACATCGTGTTCCTTGTCTCCTGTTACCATCCGGCCTTGACGCACAGTTCGGGACCCCCTACCCGAGATCCGCCGGTTCGTGTCCCTTGTAGGTTCTAATGACGAGGACTTTGAAGATTTCTTCTTCTTCTTTGAATCATCAGAACTGTAATCCTTCTACTTCTTCTTTGATCCATTTTCCCACTGAGGACAATCTTGAATGTAGTGTCCAGGCTTCTTGCATTTGTGGCAGAGTCTCTTCTTATAATCATGGGATGAGGAATCTGTTCTCAAGTCACCACTTCTTGAGGATTTACCAAAGTGACCACGTCTTGAGAACTTTTGGAACTTCCTAACGAGCATAGCTAGCTCCTAGCTCAGTTCTTCATGGTCACCAAGGCTGCTGTCAGAATCTTCACCATCAGATTCAGACACTGCCTTGGCCTTCAGAGCACATGATCTACCATAGCTTGGTCCATAGAGATCTCTCTTCTCAGCAAGCTGGAACTCATGAGTGTTTAGTCTCTCGAGGATATCGGCGGGATCAAGTGACTTGTAGTCTCCATGTTCTTGTATCATCAATGCCAAGGTATCAAATGAGGAATCAAGCGATCTCAGTAATTTCTTCACCACCTCATGGTCGGTGATATCAGTGGCACCAAGTGCTTGAAGCTCATTTGAGATGTCAGTGAGGTGATCGAAGGTCTGCTGAACATTTTCATTATCGAGTCTTTTGAAGCGGTTGAAGAGATTTTGAAGAACGTCAACTCGAGAGTCACGCCGTGTTGAGACTCCCTCATTGACTTTGGACAGCATGTCCCAAATAAGCTTAGCTGTCCCCAAAGCACTCACTCTGCCATACTGCCCTTTTCTCAGATGGCCACATATGATATTCTTCGCTTGAGAGTCGAGTTGCTTGAATCTCTTCACATCAGCAGTGTTGATGGTGTGAGTGACAGAGGGAACACCATTCTCCACAACGTACCAGAGATCGTTATCAATTGCCTCAAGATGCATGCGCATCTTATTCTTCTAGTAGGGCTAGTCCGTCCCATCGAAGGTAGGACACCCAGCAGAAACCTTGATCATACCTGCGGTCGACATAACTAAAACTCCAGGCGGTTAAACCAAAATCACACAGAACAAGGGAGTACCTTGCTCTGATACAAATTGAAAGTGCGTTATATCGACTAGAGGGGGGCTGAATAGGCGATTTTTATGAATTCTTCACTGAGGAATTTGCAGGTGAGGAAATTCCTAAGTGAAGAAATACTTGCAGCGGAATAAGTACTCATAAGTAACCATAACAGAACATGAGCATGGTCTTCATTATGAAATGAAAAACAAGCACATCGTACTAAAAGCGTAAACACAGGATAACACAGGATGAAGACAAACAGACTGAAGAAATTGAACTGAGTAAGTTGAGAAAGTCTTCAGTCAAAGTCTTCAAACAGATATGAACAAGCTCACAACACAGAAATGAGGAAATGAAAGGGTTGAAGAAATGGAACCAGGTAGCTTGGTGAAGACAATGATTTGGTAGACCAGATCCAACTGTTGTGATAGATGTACGTTTGGTTAGGGCGGCTAGGTATTTGAACCTGAGCACACACAGTCCCGGACACCCAGTTCTGAACACGTAGTCCAGAACACTCAGTCCGCACCGTATTCCCCTTGAGCTAAGGTCACACAGACCTCGCCCAATTACTCGTGGTAAGTCTTCAGGTGACTTCCGAACCTTCACAGACTAGGTCACTCGGTGATCCACAATTTCCTCTTGGATGTTCTAGACCATGACGCCTAACTGTCTGGAAGATGCACAGTCTTCAAAGGTAACAAGTGTCAGATCCACACAGGATCAATCTCTTTAGTGATGCTCAATCACTTGGGGTTTGTAGGTGTTTGGGTTTGGGTTTTCCTCACTTGATGATTTTCTCTCAAAGTCCTTGGAGGATGGGATGCTCTCAAATGACAAGTGTCAGTTTCTCTCGGAGCAGCCAACCAGCTAGTGGTTGTAGGGGGCGGCTATTTATAGCCTAGGGAGCAGCCCGACATGATAAGACATAAATGCCCTTCAATGATATGACCGTTAGGTGGGTAGATATTTTGGGACAACTCGCACATAACATAGAAACATTCGGAATTTTGAGTATCAAATTCCTCAGGGCTATCATGTTCCTCACTGTGTAGGCAATCCGCACTGGCGAATTCCTAACTCCTCAGTCAGAATAAATTGCTCAGAGACAAGAAGAACTTCGTCTCTATCACTGAAGAAATTGACTGAGATGTATGAGATTTCCAATGGCTTCACTCGAAGGGATTGGTAGGTGTAAGATTTGAGTTGAGCACCACTTGGAAAATTTTCCTTAGTATTTCCTCGGCCCCCTTTAACAGTACGGTGTTTCCTATGGCTCAAGAAAGAGAAAATGAAACTACGAAAACAAAAGTCTTCACGCTTCATGTTCCTCGAATGAATACCAAGTCTTCAGGATTACACCAATTTCTTTATTTTCAAAGTCTTCAGAAAGTCTTCAGTCGAAGAATATCATTTTTAGGGGACAACTTTCTCTGTAAATATCAAACTCCTCATAGACTTATAGACCTGTATACACTCACAAACACATTGGTCCCTTGACCTATAAGTCTTCAATACACCAAAATCACTAAGGGGCACTAGATGCACTTACAATCTCCCCCTTTTTGGTGATTGATGACAATATAGGTTAAGTTTTCAACGGGGATAAACATATGAAGTGTAAATACAGAAATTGAGGAATTTGATTGCAAGATATAGAAGAACTCCCCTTGACGATGTGCATAGTGAGGAATTTGCTTTTGAAGCAATGTACACTTGAAGAGTAGAATCATGGAGATCTCCCCCTATATCTTGTAATTCATACACGCATTTAACATATAATATGAAGAGTTTGAAATGCATGATGAAATATGGTGACTGATGTGATTCAACATGCTTGCATTAACATTAATGAGGAATAAGCATGTAGAAAAAAACTCATCAAAAGTATTAGACCACCATAGAGTTTAAGTTTACAACTCGATCGAATAAAGTCTCAGAAGAACGAGAGTTGTAACTTAGAAAAAAACGCCCATATTAGTAGACCCGCTTGAAGACTAACTCAAATTTCTCCCCCTTTGTCATCGAATGACCAAAAGGATCAAAAATTAGTACTAACGCCCCTGAAGAATATCAAGTTGATGGAGGAGTGCCAGCGTTGTTGGGGTCGTTTGTCGTTGTAGGGCCTGCCGCAGTGTCATCCAAGTCTTCATACTCGTCAGTGTCGTGGGATGAAGAATAGGAGCTGGCCACCAAGGTAGGAACTTCGAACTTCTTGGATTTCTTAAGAGGAGGTGCAGACCAGTCAAAGTTATCCTTGAGACCCATTTGCTTCAGATCTTCTTCACCATACAGATGTGATAAGACAGCCCAGGTGCGACCGAAAACTTCATGGAGGTAGTAATGGTTTTTCTTCACTGCATTATGTGTAGCAGTCATGTTGTGAAGAATTGAACCAAACTGACGCTTAACCCATTTATGGTTGTGATCCACCTTCTGGTGAAGACTAAGAAGCAGCTCACGGTCAGTCATCACTCTTGGAGCTGTGGCTTGAGGAGTAGACTTGGGTGCATTTGCAGCAGAGTCATGAGTGGCAGAGTCATCATTGGTGGAATAAGATGCAGCTTTGCGAAACAGACCATCCAATGGACGAATGCCTTCATCAATGACAACAGGTGCCTTGCCATTTTCATCAGTTGAAGTAAAAGCCTGCTTGAGGACTTCAATCGGGGGCAGGTAGCTGAGGTGATTCTGAAAATCAGCCTTGTAGTTGAGTGAAGACCTTGTTCTGAGGAATCTCATAATCCAAGGAGCATAAGGCTTCAACTCAAACGGAGAGAGTGCAACATTTGCCAGAGTCCTCATGGAGAAATCATAAAAATTGACAGGAATGCTATGAATAATGTTGAATAGCAGATTCTTCATGATGCCAACAACTTCCTCATCAGATGAGTCATGCCTTTGATAGGACTCATTGTCCTCGTCAGAATGCGATAGACTATTATGGGCACATAGAGTAAGTCCTTTAGGAGGAATTTGGTCCTTGGGGCTTGACCGGGCTGCAGAGGCTTCATTAACACTTGCATGTAATGAGCAGTGAGTTCAGGTTCTTGGGACAGGCAGCGAGCTCCTTCACTGGGTGGACTGATGGGCAGGGCGTGAAGCAATTCAGAGGCCGGTGCCTTATAATGAGTATTATCGGTCATCCAGTCCAAGACCCAGGTGTTGAATCTTCATGAGCACCGGTGATGTGTAGTGTCGAATAGAAATGAGGAATGAGCTCTTCATTCCAATCAACAATGTCAGAGCAAAAGTTGAGGAGGCATGCGTCATGAAGCACGCCGAGCACAGGAGAGAAGCAAGGCAATGATTCCATGTCCACGTGAGGAATATGCTCATGGTAGAAGATTTTGTCCTTGTTGAAAAGTAGTGAAGAATAGAAATTTGCCTAGCTGGCAGTCTAGAAGCGCTTCTTCCTAAGACGAGCAGAGTCATAGGGATTGTAGTCAATGAAGAATACATGCTCGCCAAAGAAGTCATCAGCCTTGAATTTTTGCTTCTTCAAGAATGGATCCTTTGGCTTGGGGTGAGGAGTGTCAGTCAATTGCATCACAACCTCAGGGATCTCAATCTCAGGTTCCGCATGCCAAGGAATTTCAGGTTCTTCTTCAGTGGCAGCCTGGGACTTCAATTCTTCATTTACATTTTCATCAGCACTAGTGGCTGGAATTTCTTCATGGATAGACGGAGTTGCATGAGGTTCGTCAGATCCCATTTGTACTTCAGTAGCTACAGGGGACTGAGGAATTTGTTGAAGAGGTGTGAACAGAGGAGATTTGGGGTGCGGACATTCCCAAAAGTGATCATTCATCACTGGAGTAGTGCTTCCAATGTCCACATCTTCATATTTTCTTCAATGCCGGCCTCTTCAGCAGTAAACTGAGGCATGGGCGAGGAGACAATTGGTGTTGAAGGGATTGCATCCACTTCAATTTCTTCATCTAGCTGTTCTGACGAAGCAGCTGAGGGAATGTCATCTTCTGATTAGGTCCTTTGATGGCGTGGTTGAGATAGGAACATCATCAATTGGGTTGTCAAATGAGCTAGTCAATGGCTTCATCTTCTTCGGGGCTGAAGAACCTGATGAAGTTGATGCCTTCCTTTTCTTCACAGCTGCACGCTCTGTAGCCTTGGTCTTCTTCACATCTGATGCAGATGGAAGGATCGGAGTTGGTGTAGGCGCAGGAGGAGCAGAGGAATTTGGTTGAATTTCTTCATGCGCAACTGATGAAGTTGCCCTGACGTCTTCACTTTCTTCAGGCACAACACTAGCGGTTTCCCTGGCAATTTCTTCAGCGGCTGGAATGCAGTCATCAGCCCTGGAATTAACATTTTCTTCAGCAGCCTAAGTGTCATTAGCGATGCTGGCATTTTCTTCAGTAGGCTGAGCAGATGCAGCAGCCTGAGGAATTTCTTGGTGCGATTGGGCAGCAATAGTGGAGGTGAAGTTGTCAGTGAGTCTCACAAAACGAACCTTGGCTCCCAGCCAATCAGCATGGTATGTGTCAAAGTCATCACTGAGCTTCTTGATCTCAGACTGCATATTGACGAGTTCTTCAGTTGTCACAGAGACAACATTTTTCTTCAGGAAGCGCTCCTTCTTGTACTGCGCTGTCTTGATCTGCCTGGCCTTTTCAAACTTCCATTTTTCTTCTTGAATGAAGTGAGTCATCATATGACTTTGGCCAGGAGTCAACTTGAAATCAGGCATGGGAGTGTTGGGGTCCTTGTGCCAGAGATCAATGTAATCAAGGATCAACTTTGGATCCAAAAGCAGAGGCACACTTGTGCCTTTGGCTCTAGCAGCCCTGACTTGTCTGTCTCTGATTATTTCAGCAAGTTCTTCATCATCAGCTTCATCTTCATCAGACTGTACTTGAAAAGTGACATGCTTCTTTTCGGGACTTGGTCGAGAGCCTCGTCCAGCAGTTGCCTCGGTCTTCAACAGAGTGGGACCAGTTGAAGAATGCAGTGGTGCTAAGGAACTAGCAGATGCTCCTGAGGAACTAGAGACTCCTGCTTTCCTTTGGCACGTGGCGAGATGTGCAGGAGCAGAGGATTTGGTTGGAGAAGCCGAGGGCTTTGGCGGAGGAGCTGAGGACTTTGGAGCAGGAGCAGCATGAGGAGTTGGTCGTGAGGGCTTTGAAGAAACTGGTCGTGAGGGCGTTGCTGAGGAACTTGGCCGTGAGGGCATTTGGGTAGAAGCACTTGGCTTATAAGCAGGCTTCTTTGGCATAGCCTTCTTGGGCTTACTTGCAGAGGCCTCAGCAGTGGCAGCAGCAGCAGAGTCTTCATTGAATTTCCTCACTACTTCTCTTTCTTGTCTGGCCAACTTGGCCTGGCGCTTGGCCCATTCATCAGGGTAATCCTCACCGCGCTTGAGGCTGGTGGGATCTGCTTCTTGGCCTGGTGCCAATGGAGGTCTTGGGCATGGAGGATTGAGAGCGAATCTCTTCATGTACTTGGGAGTAACATACATGTACTCCCTCCACTCTCTTGCCCATCTCCTCTCTATTCTTTGAATGCGCACCTTGCACGGATTTTTTTCCTCCTTACCAAACTTTGCATCATCAGGAGTGCAATAGTCCTTGTATATATCATCAGGGATCTCAAAAGCAGTATTGACCTCAGGCCTCTTTCCTCCCTTCTGTGGCTTCTTTCCATCAGCCATTTTCTTCAGATGAGGAATTTGAACAATGGAATTCTCTGAAGATGTATGCAACTTTTCTTCGAGGAACGATACAAATGAGTTAAGTTGATGAGAACCTAGTGATTCAGCAGCTGACATGAGTACCTGTGAATAGAGTATAGTTGCGAGAAATATGGAGAGGTCATATGCGTTCTCAGAGGTTTTTCAAAAAGAACAAGTTTGAGGAATTTGACCAGATGAGTCTTGAAGAATTTCACTAAGCGTTCTTTGTCTTAGGTTCTAGAGTTGTATAGATTGAAAATTCACACAATTGATGAATCTTGAAGAAAATTATAGCTTAGAGAAATGAATCAAGAACAGATGACATGTGAGGTGTTCAGTGTGTGATGAATTTGAAGAATAAACACCTTTGAAGATTTTGTAGAAATTTGTCGAATCAAAGAGGGTAGTAAAAGTAACTTTTAATTACCCTAGATGAGGAACACAACGAACTGAGAGGTGTAGATGTGAAGTTCGTCAGTTCAGATCTTCCACGCCCTAACTTGGTTGAGGAAGATAGCTACGGCGGTGGCGGAGTGAAGAAATCCGCAGCCGGCGCGAGTACGACGGCGACGAAGTCGAGGCAGGGAAGATCTTCCTCACCGGTGACGATGAATTAGCGGCGGCGCTAGGGTTTGAGAAGATTGAGCGGGAGTGAGAACGAGCGGATTAAAAGTGAAGTGAGGAAGGGAAGGGGTATTTATAGCCACGGTGAAAAACTGTTCGCCCGAAGAAATTGGACAAACGTGCCCCTGACCCTTCTCATTCGCTTGACATGTGTCACCCACGTACTGAGAAGTGGAGATCGTGTGAGATCGTGGGTGAATAGATAAGTGTTGTCGTGGGTTGTGGAACGGTTTGAGCAGCAAAGCCGAAAATTTAGATAAGATAGGTTTCAAAGTTCCGTTCGCAATTTCTTCAGCTGACAAGGACACAGTGAAGATTTTGAACGAGATTCAAATAGAACGCACATGAAGAATTTGCGAATAGACTGGGTTGAGTTTAGCATAGAGGGGGAAGGGTCTGATCACATTCACTTAGTAGAACAAGCAACTTGAAGAAATAACAATAAGTGAATGTTGTACAGGACATAAACTCATATATATATATATAGCCAATGAAGAAAAAGAACGGAAATGGTGAAGATAATGCAAAGTTGAAGAATTGTAACAACCGAGGAAAAACTCAAATTGAAGATTCTCAACATTTGGTGGTGGCGTGACCCACCGTATAAGAACGATGATTTCAGAAACCCCGTATAATTGTCGTAGGGTTTTTAGAATCAAATTCTCCGTTAATTTATTCACACATAGAGTGTTATTCTTCATTAATTGAAGAAAAACGCTTCTTCATGTGTTGCACATCTAAGTCATCAATTTTGCATAAGTGTTAGGATGAGTGTCCTTTTTCAAAGAACATTCGAAGATTCTAGGATATTTAGCTCACACCGCAACTTGCTAAATCTCTTCTCATCCAAGGGCTTAGTGAAGATATCGGCTAGCTGTTCTTCAGTCTTCACATGCTCAATAGAGATGTCGCCCTTCAACACATGATCGCGAAGAAAATGATGACGAATCTGAATGTGCTTTGTCTTTGAGTGCTGAACTGGGTTATGAGCAATCTTGATGGCACTCTCATCGTCACAGTAGAGTGGCACATTTTCACATTGACGCCGTAGTCCTTGAGTATTTTCTTCATCCATAGCAGTTGAGCACAGCAAGAACCAGCAGCAATGTACTCATCTTTAGCAGTAGACAGTGATACGCAGTTCTGTTTCTTCAGGACCAACAGACCAAAGATCATATGAGGAAATGGCATGTGCCAGATGTTGACTTGCGGTCCACACGATCGCCAGCATAGTCAGAGTCTGAAAATCCAATGAGATCAAAAGCCGAGCCCTTGGGGTACCACAATCTAAGTGTTGGTGTGTGAGCTAGATATCGAAGAATATGCATCATAGCCTTATGGTGTGATTCCTTCGGTGTAGCTTGAAATAAGGCACACATGCAAACACTAAGCATAATATCTGGCCTAGATGCACATAAGTACAATAAAGAACCAATCATGGAGCAGTATACCTTTTGATCGAAGTCAATACCATTTTCATCAATGCATAGATGGCCTTTTGTGGGCATAGGTATTTTGACTCCTTTGCAATCTTGCATGCCGAATTTCCTCAATAGGTCCTTGAGGTATTTCTCCTGAGATATGAATATGCCATTTTGCTGTTGACGAATCTGAAGACCCAAGAAGAATTTCAATTCTCCCGTGATAGACATTTGATATTCTTCACTCATCATATAGGCAAATTCATCACTATAACGTTGGTCAGTACAGCCAAAGATAATATCATCAACATTTATTTGGCACACAAACAATTCACCATCATAAGATTTAGTGAAAAGAGTTGGGTCAAGTGAACCGGGTTTGAAGCCTATCTTCATGAGGAATTCCTTCAAGGTATCATACCACGCCCGTGGGGCCTGCTTGAGGCCATACAGGGCCTTATTCAGTCTGAAGACTTTGTCAGGATGCTTTGGATCTTCAAAACCTGGGGGATGAGCAACATATACTTCTTCCTCAAGTTTACCATTGAGGAATGCACTTTTCACATCCATTTGATATAAGATGATATCATGATGGTTAGCATAAGAAAGTAATATGAAAATAGCCTCAAGTCTAGCAACAGGTGCAAAAGTTTCATCAAAATCAATTCCTTCAACCTGTGTGTAGCCTTGAGCTACAAGCAGTGCCTTATTCCTCACCACAAGGCCATTTTCATCTTGCTTCTTGCGGTAGATCCACTTCGTGCCGATGATATTGTGCTTGCGAGGATCTGGACGTTTGACCAGTTACCAGACGTTGTTGAGCTCAAATTGATGTAATTCCTCTTGCATAGCTTGAATCCACTCAAGATCCAAAAATGCTTCATCTACCTTAGTGGGCTCTGTGATAGAGACGAAAGCAAAGTGCCCACAAAAGTTAGACAAATGTGAAGCTCTTGAGCGTGTGAGAGGACCTGGAATGTTGATGTCGCTGATGATTTTCTCAATTTGCACTTCATTTGCAACTCGAGGATGAGCGGGTTGACGTTGAGGAATTTGATCAGCATTTTCTTCAGCACCATTTTCCTCAGGTGCATCAGCATGACGTTCTTCATGTTCTGGAATGACTTCTTCAGCAGATTCTTCAGTAGGAATGACATCCTCAGTAGCCTTGAACCTGATAGATTTCCCAGGAGGTATTTCATCTGTCACAGGAGGTAGGTGCTCTCTTTGCGAGCCATTAGTTTCATCGAACCGCACATCTACAGTTTCAACAACCTTGTGATGACAGGTGTTGAAGACTCTGTAGGTGTGCGAGTCCTTACCATAACCGAGCATAAAACCTTCATGTGCTTTCGGTGCAAACTTAGAACTGTGATGAGGATCTCTAATCCAACATTTAGCACCGAAGACTTTGAAATAACTCACATTGGGTTTCTTGTCAGTGAGAAGTTCATATGCTGTCTTCTTGAAGAATTTGTGAAGATATACCCTGTTGATGATGTGGCACGCAGTATCAATTGCCTCAGGCCAGAAGCGAGGAGGCGTCTTGTACTCATCAAGCATAGTGTGGGCCATCTCAACAAGAGTCCTGTTCTTGCGCTTCACGACGCCATTTTGCTAAGGAGTATAAGGAGCAGATAACTCATGAGTAATACCGAGTTCATCAAGATAGTCATCAAGGCCAGTGTTCTTGAACTCAGTTCCATTATCACTTTTGATGTGCTTGATCTTCACACCAAAGTTGGTTGAAGCCCTCGAGGAAAATCGTTTGAAGACTTTCTGCACTTCAGTTTTGTAAGTGATTATATGCACCCACGTATATCGAGAATAATCATCAACAATAACAAAGCCATATAAGGATGCAACATTAGAAAATGTGGCATAGTGGGTAGGGCCAAAGAGATCCATGTGAAGTAATTCAAATGGTCGAGAAGTAGTCATGATAGTCTTCGCTGGATGCTTGGCCTTGGTCATCTTTCCAGCTTCACAGGCTCTGCACAAGTGATACTTGAGGAATTTTACATTTTCAATGCCAATGACATGCTTCTTCTTCGCGAGCATGTGCAAATTCCTCATGTTATCTTGACCAAGTCGACGATGCCATAGCCAACCTTCTGAAGCTTTTGCAAGTAGACATGTAGCAGGTTGTGGTCCTGTAGATAAATCAACAATATACAAATCTCCTCTCCTAAAGCCTTTGAAGACTTTGGAATTTCAGCTTCCATGATCACAACACAACGATACTTGCCAAAGACAACAACCATATCAAGATCACAAAGAATTGAGACAGACATGAGGTTGAACCCTAAGGACTCGACAAGCATGACTTTGTCCATGTGTTAATCCTTTGAGATTGCAACCTTACGTAGACCAAATACCTTGCTTTTGCCTTTGTCAGCGTAGGTGATATGCTTCAGATGTGATGGAGAAAAAGTAGAGTCCATCAATAAGCTCCTGTCACAAGTCATGTGATTTGTACATCCACTATCGAGGACCCACTCAGTGGCTTTGGGTTGATCATCCTTTGAGCCTTTTTCCATGAAGCAATAGGTGGGAGCGTAGTCCTCATTGCCGTCATCAGTAGTGTTGGGGAGGTCCTTTTCTTCAGATGAAGATGGACTTGCTGACGAACGCAGTAGCGAGGGCTAGGCTCGCCACACCAGAGTCTGACTCCTCAGATTCCTCCTCTTCCTCATTTTCCTCAGATTCAGCCTTAGTGTCCATTTCCTTGCCAATGAACACTCGAGCCTTCTTGGAGCTGCTCTTCTTGTGAGATGAGGACCTTGTAGGTTTTGATGACGAGGACTTTGAAGATTTCTTCTTCTTCTTTGAATCATTAGAACTATAATCCTTATACTTCTTCTTCCTTGATCCCTTCTCCCACTGAGGACAATCTTGAATGTAGTGTCCAGGCTTCTTGCATTTGTGGCAGAGTCTCTTCTTGTAATCATGGGATGAGGAATCTATTCTCAAGTCACCACTTCTTGAGGATTTACCAAAGCGACCACGTCTTGAGAACTTTTGGAACTTCCTAACGAGCATAGCTAGCTCCTGGATCAGTTCTTCAGGGTCACCAAGGCTGCTGTCAGAATCTTCACCATCAGATTCAGACACTGCCTTGGCCTTCAGAGCCCGTGATCTACCATAGCTTGGTACATAGAGATGTCTCTTCTCAGCAAGCTGGAACTCATGAGTGTTTAGTCTCTCGAGGATATTGGCGGGATCAAGTGACTTGTAGTCTCCACGTTCTTGTATCATCAATGCCAAGGTATCAAATGAGGAATCAAGTGATCTCAGCAATTTCTTCACCACCTCATGGTCGGTGATATCAGCGGCACCAAGTGCTTGAACCTCATTTGAGATGTCAGTGAGGCGATCGAAGGTCTGCTGAACATTTTCATTATCGAGTCTTTTGAAGCGGTTGAAGAGATTTCAAAGAACGTCAACTCGAGAGTCACGCTGTGTTGAGACTCCCTCATTGACTTTGGACAGCCTGTCCCAGATAAGCTTAGCTGTCTCCAAAGCACTCACTCTGCCATACTGCCCTTTGCTCAGATGGCCACATATGATATTCTTCGCTTGAGAGTCGAGTTGCTTGAATCTCTTCACATCAGCAGCGTTGATGGTGGGAGTGACAGAGGGAACACCATTCTCCACAACGTACCAGAAATCGTTATCAATTGCCTCAAGATGCATGCGCATCTTATTCTTCCAGTAGGGGTAGTCCGTCCCATCGAAGGTAGGACACCCAGCAGAAACCTTGATCATACCTGCGGTCGACATAACTAAATCTCCAGACGTTAAACCAAAATCACACAGAAGAAGGGAGTACCTTTCTCTGATACCAATTGAAAGTGCATTATATCGACTAGAGGGGGGTGAATAGGCGATTTTTATGAATTCTTCACTGAGGAATTTGCAGGTGAGGAAATTCCTGAGTGAAGAACTACTTGCAGCGGAATAAGTACTCAGAAGTAACCATAACAGAACATGAGCATGGTCTTCATGATGAAATGAAAAACAAGCACAGAGTACTAAAAGCGTAAACACAGGATAACACAAAGATGAAGACAACGGACTGAAGAAATTGAACTGAGGAAGTTGAGAAAGTCTTCAATCAAAGTATTCGAACAGATATGCAATCTCACAATACAGAAATGAGGAAATGAGAGGGTTGAAGAAATGGAACCAGGTAGCTTGGTGAAGACAATGATTTGGTAGACCAGTTCCAACTGCTGTGATAGTTGTACGTCTGGTTAGAGCGGCTAGATATTTAAACCTAAGGACACACAGTCCCGGACACCCAGTTCTGAACACGCAGTCCAGAACACTCAGTCCTCACCGTATTACCCTTGAGGTAAGGCCACACAGACCTCGCCCAATTATTCGTGGTAAGTCTTCAGGTGACTTCCAAACCTTCACAGACTAGGTCTCTCGGCGAACCACAACTTCCTCTTGGATGCTCTAGACCATGACGCCTAACCATCTGGAAGATGCACAGTCTTCAAAGGTAACAAGCGTCGGATCCACACAGGATCAATCTCTTCAGTGATGCTCAATCACTTGGGGTTTGTAGGTGTTTGGGTTTGGGTTTTCCTCACTTGATGATTTTCTCTCAAAGTCCTCGGAGGATGGGATGCTCTCAAATGACAAGTGTCAGTTTCTCTCGGAGCAGCCAACGAGCTTGCGGTTGTAGGGGGCGGCTATTTATAGCCTAGGGAGCAGCCCGACATGATAAGACATAAATGCCCTTTGATGATATGACCGTTAGGTGGGTAGATATTTTGGGACAGCTGGCGCATAGCACAACAATGGTCGGAATTTTGAGTATCAAATTCCTTAGGGCTATCATGTTCCTCACTGTGTAGGCAATTCGCACTAGCGAATTCCTAACTCCTTAGTCAGAACAAATTCCTCAGAGACCAGAAGAACTTCGTCTCTGTCACTGAAGAAATTGACTGAGCTGTATGAGAGTTCCAATGGCTTCACTCGAAGGGATTGGTAGGTGTAGGATTTGAGTTGAGCACCACTTGGAAATTTTTCCTTAGTATTTCCTCGACCCCCTTTAACACTACGGTGTTTCCTATGACTCAAGAAAGATAAAATGAAACTACGAAAACAAAAGTCTTCACGCTTCATGTTCCTCGAATGAATACCAAGTCTTCAGGATTACACCAATTTCTTCACTTTCAAAGTCTTCATGAAGTCTTCAGAAATCCAAAGTCTTCAGTCGAAGAACTTCATTTTTAGGGGTCGACTTTCTCTGTAAATATCAGACTCCTCATAGACTTATAGACCTATGTACACTCACAAACGCATTACTCCCTTAACCTATAAGTCTTCAATACACCAAAATCACTAAGGGGCACTAGATGCACTTACACTTTGCATGCACCTTCATGTTTGGAATTACCTTGTCATTTTATGGATCCTCCAACCAAACTAGACTACCTATGAGATGGCTTTATTTGCGAGGAAGGATTTTGGCTTCCCCTTTTTCACAAAGGTGGTATTCACTACAACATGGAATATTTGGACTCAAAGGAATGGGAAGATCTTCAGAAATGAGCTACCTTCCTTTAGAGCTTGGAGGAGAAATTTTATCCATGACATTTCTCTTTTAGCTCATAGAATCAAATATAAATATAGGAATAGTCTAATTTCTTGGATAGCTGCTCTCCCTTAGTTACTCTTTGTAAGTATCCCTTTATTCTTTTACTTGTAATTTGTAACTTTGTAACTTCTCTGGTTCTTTTCAATAAAGAACTGTGAGGCTGTTTCCTTGCACTATATAGTCAAAAAAATGACGTCGCCATCCGTCCTCGCGCGCCCGCAGCGCTCGGCCTCCTCCCCGTGCCTGAACCTCCATGGCGTCGCCGCCCCAAGCTCCGCCACCGGTCACCTCAACCTCCAGGTCCGATGATGTCCTCGGGATCCGCGACAACGACCTCAGCCTCCCCGTGCTCGATGTTGTCCTCCTCTGCTTTGCCTTCTCACCGGAGAATGCGTCGCTGCGTCTCCTTCACCTCCTGCCCGAGTCCCCTGCATCAGCCCCGGTAGCCACCGTCCCCTGCCGATGGTCTCCACAGTCCCTGTGCACCTATGCTTTGTGTTGCCATTGACGACAAGTTGGAAGACTAACAAACAAGGAGTAGCACCAAGTTCCAGGAAACCCCAAGTACGATCCCGCGTATGTCTACGTGATGAGCCGCCAAGTTCCCCAAAGCATCAAGTTCGATGATACGTCTCCAACGTATCTATTTTTTTATTGTTCCATGCTATTATATTATCATTCTTGGATGTTTTATAATCATTTTATAGTCATTTTATATCATTTTTTGGTACTAAGCTATTGACACAGTGCCAAGTGCCAGTTGTTGTTTTTGCATGTTTTTTACATCGCGGGTAATCAATACCAAACAGAGTCCAAACACAGCGAAACTTTTTGTGGAATTTTTGGACCAAAAGACATCCAATGGGCTAGAGAAGCGCCTCGGGGTGCTCCGAGGGGAGCACAACCCACCAGGGTGCGCCTAGAGCCCAGGCGCGCCCTGGTGGCTTGTGCCCACCTCGGGTGCCCCCCGGACCGCCTCTTTGCTCTATAAATACCCCAATATTCCAGAAACCCTAGGGGAGTCGACGAAAATTAATTCCAGCCGCTGCAGAGTCCAGAACCACCAGATCCAATCTAGCCACCATCATGGAGGGGTTCCCCACTTCCATTGGTGCCTCTCCGGTGATGCGTGAGTAGTTCTTTGTAGACCTCCGGGTCTGTAGTTAGTAGCTAGACGACATCCTCTCTCTCTCTTTTGATTCTCAATATAATGGTCTCTTGGAGATCCATATGATGTAATTCTTTTGCGGTGTGTTTGTCGCGATCTGATGAACTTTGAGTTTATGATCAGATCTATCTCTTTTTATCCATGAAAGTTATTTGAGTTTTTTTATCTCTTATATGCATGATTTCTTATAGCCTCATATTTCTTCTCCAATATTTTGGTTTTGTTTAGCCAACTTGATATATTTATCTTGCAATTGGAAGAGGTACTTTGTAGTGGGTTCGATCTTACGGTGCTTGATCCCAGTGACAGAAGGGGAACTGACATGTATGTATCATTGCTACTAAGGATAAAATGATGGGGTCTATTTCTACATAAATAGATCTTGTCTACATCATGCCATCATTCTTATTGCATTACTCTGTTTCTCCATGAACTTAATACACTAGATGCATGCTGGATAGTGGTCAATGTGTGGAGTAATAGTAGTAGACGCAGGCAGGAGTCAGTCTACTAACCTTGGACGTGATGCCTATATAATGATCATTGCCTGGATAACTTCATGATTATTTGAAGTTCTATCAATTGCCCAACAGTAATTTGTTTACCCACCATTTGCTATTTTTCTTGAGAGAGGCGACTAGTGAAACCTACGGCCCCTGGGTCTCTTTCTCTTATTATTTGCCTTTGCGATCTATTTTATTTGCCTTTTATCTTCAGATCTATTAAACCAAAAATAAAAAATACCTTGCTGCAATTTATTTTATTTGGCGTTCGATCTATTAATATTTACAACACTCTCACGTCCGTCCGCCAATTTCTGGTGCCGTTACCCGAAAGGGATTGACAACCCCTTTTACACGTCAGGTTGCGAGTATTTGTTATTTGTGTGCAGGTGTTGTTTACGTAGTGTTTCTTGGTTATCCTATTGGTTCGATAACCTTGGTCTCATCACTGAGGGAAATACCTACCCTCTATGTGCCGCATCATCCCTTCCTCTTTGGGGAAACACCGACGTAGTTCTAGCAGACATCAAAAGGAATTTCCGAGGCCGTTGCCGGGGAGGATGGTCTACATCTACCAGATTCCTAATCACAAATCTCATCTCCTTGCAATTTACATTATTTTCCATTTGCCTCTCATTTTCCTCTCTGCCACTTCACAAAAAAATTGTCGTTTTATTCACCCTCTTTTTCTTTCGTCGTTTTCTTGCCGGATCTATTTTTAAGTGCAATCGTGTTGCGTAGTCACCATGACTCAAGAGAACACCAAGTTGTGTGATTTCTCAAATACCAACAACAATAATTTTATTGTCACTCTACTTGCTCCTCCCGCAACTAGTGCAGAGTCTTGTGATATTAATACTGCTTTGCTGAATCTTGTTGTGAAAGATCAATTTTCCGGTACTCCTAATGAGGATGCCGCGTCCCATCTTAATACCTTCTGGAATTATGTGATATGCAAAATAAAAAAGATGTGGACAATGATGTTGTGAAGATGAAATTGTTTCCATTTTCTTTGCGTGATTTTGCAAAAATTTGATCTCTTCTTTGCTTCATAATAGTATCGATGATTGGAATAAGTGCAAGGATGCTTTTATCACTAAGTATTTTCCGCCCGCAAAAATTATTTCCCTTAGAACCCAGATCATGAATTTCAAGCAACTTGAACATGAGCATGTTGCACAATCTTGGGAAAGGATGAAAATGATGCTAAGGAATTTCCCAACTCATGGGTTAAATCTTTAGATGATCATACAAAAAATTTATGTGGGGTTGAATTTTGTTTCTTGTAATCTCTTAGAGTCCGCCGTGGGTGGTACTTTTATGGAAATTACTTTGGGTGAAGCCACCAAATTGCTTGATAATATTATGGCAAACTATTCATAATGGCATACCGAAAGAGCTCCTACTAGTAAAAAAGTTAATTAGGTTGAAGAAATTTCTTCTTTGAGTGAAAAAGTTGATGCTCTTATGAAATTGGTTGCTAGTAAAAGTGCTCCTATTGATTTCAATGGTATGCCTTTGTCCACTTTGATTGAGAAAAATATGAAGGAAATATGCCCTAGAGGCAATAATAAAGTTGTTATTTTATTTCCTTATATCATGATAAATGTTTATTATTCGTGCTAGAATTGTATTAACCGGAAACTTGATACATGTGTGAATACATGGACAAAACAAAGTGTCCCTAGTATGCCTCTACTCGACTAGCTCGTTAATCAAAGATGGTTAAGTTTCCTAACCATAGACATGTGTTGTCATTTGATGAACGAGATCACATCATTAGGAGAATGATGAGATGGACAAGACCCATCCGTTAGCTTAGCATAATGATCGTTAAGTTTTATTGCTATTGCTTTCCTCATGACTTATACATATTCCTTTAACTATGAGATTATGCAACTCCCGAATACCGGAGGAACACCTTGTGTGCTATCAAACGTCACAATGTAACTGGGTGATTATAAATATGCTCTACAGGTGTCTCCAAAGGTGTTTGTTGGGTTGGCATAGATCGAGATTAGGATTTGTCACTCCGAGTATCGGATAGGTGTCTCCGGGCCCCCTCGGTAATGCACATCACGATAAGCCTTGCAAGCAATGTGACTAATGAGTTAGTTGCGGGATGATGCATTACGGAACGAGTAAAGAGACTTGCCGGTAACGAGATTGAACTAGTGTAACATCGCAAATTTTCAATTTGGAAGGTTATACATTAGGTCATCATTGCATGTCATATTTTTATTGCATTTGTGGCTTGATCCTAGAAATTCTATGCAACTCAAGGACCCACAACGAGAGTTGGGGATTTCGTTATTTTCAAATTTGAGTTTTTCTTGAATTATGAAAAGAGGATCGTTTGATCTTACTTATATTATCTTCGAATATTTATTTTATAAAAATCAAAGAGAGAGGATAAAATGACTTCCTCAAAATAAAGAAATATTGGAGATTTAATAATAAAACCAAATAAGAGTTTTATTCGGAGTTTTATTGCTATTTTATTTGAATTAGGAAAAATATGCGTTTTTCAAAATTGCATTAGAGTCCCGAATAAATGTTCACCTTGTCCGGTAGATTTTTAAAGAACGGGGGAAATTTATTTCAGGATTTTTGGAGTCCGTTTAGTATTTCTTTTATTTGTTTTTCTGCGTGGAATAATTTTTTTAAAAAAAGTCAACCGACCTTGGGCCGTATCCGCCCGGGCGAGGCTTTATAAGCTGCGCCGCCCGAGCCCCGCAACCCATCAGCCCACCGCCGCCGAAACCCTAGCCGCTGCCCGCGCCAGCACGCCACCGCCGCCGCCGCTGCCGCCACCCCGCCCCGCCGGCCGACCCCGCCGCCGCCGTTTCGCCGGACTTCGCCAGAGGTAGCCGCCACGGCCGTCCTCGGTTTTCGTGAGAAAACCGATCGGGTTTTTTTTGAAACCCTAGATCCCGTTTTTTATTTTTAGATCGGTTTTTTGTTTAGTTATTTAGCGGACGTTCGTCCATACGTTCTTTTAACGAACGATTTTCACTCGTTAGCCGCAGATAGCGAACGGTCGTTCGTTAGTCTGTTCGTCAGTTTTTCTTTTTCTCGGATTTTTCATGATTATTTTCGATCATGATTTCTGATCCGATTTTTGTTTTAGTATAACTTTTTGCTCGTTTATCGGAATCAGGCGATTCAAGCGCCTAGAGTTTTGTATCGAAGCCCTTTTTCTGTTTAATCAACTTAAATAAGTTTTTGGTACTGTAAAATTTGATTTTAGTCCAGATTAGTAAACGAAGCTTGTTTCTTCCGCAGTTTGAGTTTTGTTGCTTCGTTTGATTTGATTCTTTTTGCAAACTGGAGTTCTTAAGTTGAACTTTCTGGTTAGATCTTCTTATTTGAGTTTTACCCATGCATCTTTGCTTGATTGCTTATTGCATGCTTGTTTGTTTGCGATAGAGTACCCGGAGTGCGATACATGCTACTATGAGTCTCTAGGTTTCACGGATCATCACCAAGGCAAGTAACACTTTGATCATACCCTTTTACTACCCAGTTTTATTGCATTAGATCAACCCTCAACCTTTTCATGGTTAGGATCTGAATAAATTGTGGGTTTTGGGAAGTAGATGAGGTAGTACCTATTCACCTGTTTATTATCAAACCCTTGGGAGTTACTTCTACGTTGCTTATATTGCTATGCTATGCTCGTAGACGTGGTTTGGGTTTGAGTGTATTCATGACAGATGTGAGTATTGTTAATTAATGGTTAACTTAAGATGGGAACTTTAAAACACATCTGGGTGGATTGAGGTGTAACACCCCGGATGTAACTTTCCCAATTTGTACTCCAACTCTTGCCATTTCCGGTGTTAAGTTATATTTATTTCCTCGGGCTCGGGTTTTTGTCTCCGTGTGTTGTTATCATTGTCATGCATCTCATATCATGTGCATTGCATTTGCATACGTGTTTGTCTCATGCATTCGAGCATTTTCCCCGTTGTCCGTTTTGCATTCCGGCGCTTCGTTCTCCTCCGGTGGCCATTTCTAGCTTTCTTTCGCGTGTGGGGATTAAACATTTCCAGATTGGACCGAGACTTGCCAAGCGGCCTTGGTTTACTACTGGTAAACCGCCTGTCAAGTTTCGTATCATTTGGACTTCGCTTGATACTCCAATGGTTAACCGAGGGACCGAAAAGGCCTCATGTGTGTTGCAGCTCAACACCCCTCCAATTTGGCCCAAAACCCACCTAACTCTGCTCCATCATCTAGAGCGTTCGATCACGATCGCGTGGCCGAAAACCACACCTCATTTGGACTCTCCTAGCTCCCTCTATGCCTATTTAAAGAACCCTCCGAATTCGGATCTTCTTCTCCCCCAAAAACCCTAGAAATCCACCGCGCCGCACCGAACATTGTCCGTCCGGGCCGGACAAAACCGCCGCCGCCGCCCGTGCCCTATCGCGCGCCGCCACGTGGCCACGGGACCGCATCGCCGCGCCTCCCCGCGGCCCGGCCCGCCGAGGCCCGTAGCGGGCCCCCACGGGCCTAGCCGCCGCCGCCTGCACCCTCGTCGCCCCGCCGCCACCTCCTCCCGAGCCGGCGACGCCCTCCGCCGCGCTCCGCCGTCTTCCCCAGCCCGGCCGCCCGAGCCACCACGCGCCATCGCCGGCGTCGTCGACCCACGGGAGGCAGCCGCCTCCGCCCGGCGTCGCCGCCTCCGGCCGCCTCCGCATTGCCGCTCGCCGCGCCTCCCCGCCGCCGACTCGGCCCCGTCCGACTCCGGCCGCCGACGCCCCGTCCCCGGCGAGGTCCTCCCCGGCCATCCTCGGGCCGCGTGCCGCAATCCAGATCCGGATCCGGTGAACAGCGAACCCTAACCCGGAGGTTGATTTTTTCTCTAAGTCCTGAAATTGCATATCCAAGTGCTCCTGTTCGAGACCCCGTAATTTTGCATCCATAGCTCCCATGCATGCATATAGCATATCAAAATGTTCATATCAGAGAGTACACCATTTCATTCCATTGCATCATTTTCATTTGAGTTCATCTTGATGCCTGAAATGCTGTTAGAAGAGGGCTACTTGAGTTAATTGTCAGATCTGCTACTCCGTTTAGCACTTTTGTCATTTTTGCCATGATTATTGTGTGCATGCTATGCCCCTATGCTCTACATGTGTTTTGTTAAGGGTTTTGTCGTATTTCCAGAGGTGCAACCCATGTATTTTTGTGATCTGTGTGGTGACTTGTGCAAGCTTGCAAAGCGGTGCACTTGCTAATTCTGTTTTCAGGGACTTAGTGATTTCACTAAGTCCTGGAGCTGTTTATCTCATGATGCATTATGTTCTTGTTGTTTCCTAGTGATCCGTGCCTCTTTTGAGGATGATCAGTAAGGATGTTTTGTTAATATTGTAGCGCTCTATCCATCCATGTCATTGTTTGAAATTATGGAGCACCCTAGCTTGAGTCAATCGAGCTCTACTTTTGCTACTTTGTGAATCTGGGCAGATTGTCAACTTGTTTGCAATTTTGCCGGTGATGTTGTAGTTGATCCGTGCATGCTATGCTATTGTTCTTGCCATGTCTAGCTTGAATTTTGTGCCTTCTTGATGGGTGTGTTCTTGACTTGGCATGACTTGCACAGTAGTGAGTGCATCGAGCTTGTGAACATGCCTACTTGAGTTATATTTCAGCATGTGTCAGTTTTCACCAAGTCTGAAAACTGATTATGTTTTTGCTATGTTCACATGCTTGTAATTGTATTTTCTGATCCCTTTTGGCTCAAGGTCACTAAGGAACTTTTGTTAAGCTATTTGAGTAGCTCCATGCCATGCTTTACTTTTCCGTGTTTAGTTACTGTAGCATGTAGTTTTGTTGCTCCGAAGAGGGCTACCTGATCTGAAATTCCAGACAAGTGTTAATTTGACTAAGTCTGAGATATGTTTGCCATATGCATTTTTGCCATGCTTGTTTGAACCTGTTAATGGATGAATTGGCCATACCTCAGTGCTAGACTTTTGTTAAGCATCTTGTGTGCATCCCTGCCATGTATTTTGTTGTCATGTTTGGGTGCTGTAGCATGTTCATCTCATTGCATTTAGATGCCTACTTGCTGTAAATCGCAGACCGGTGTCATTTTTGAGTCGCTTGCCATTTCCAAACCGTAACTCCGATTCCGGCGTTCCTTATATCGTTTTCAAGCGATTTCATCTCATATTTCTAGTGGCACACTTGGATTTCCATGTTGAGGCCAGGTTCATGCATTTCCTGTCATATCTTGCATTTTGCATCCCGCATCGCATCCCGTATAGCATATCATCTTTGCATTGTGTTGTTTGAGTTTGCACGTGGTTGATTGTGTCCTTGTTGCTTGTTTGTCTTGTTTGGGTAGAGCCGGGAGACGAGTTCGCTAACAAGGAGCCCGTTGAGTTTTCTTTCGAGGATCCAGTCAACTCTGAAACAACTGTGCAGGCAAGATGATCATACCCTCAAAATCACTACTATCTTTGCTATGCTAGTTTTGCTCGCTCTTTTGCTATGCCAATGCTATGATGCCTACCACTTGCTTTAAAGCCTCCCAAATTGCCATGTCAAACCTCTAACCCACCTTGTCCTAGCAAACCGTTGATTGGCTATGTTACCGCTTTGCTCAGCCCCTCTTATAGCATTGTTAGTTGCAGGTGAAGATTGGAGGTCGTTCCTTGTGGGAACATTTATTTACTTGTTGGGATATCATTATATTGCCATGTTATCTTAATGCATATATATACTTGGTAAAGGGTGGAAGGCTCGGCCTCTCGCCTAGTGTTTTGTTCCACTCTTGCTGCCCTAGTTTCCGTCATATCGGTTTTATGTTCCCGGATTTTGCGTTCCTTACGCGGTTAGGTTATAATGAGAACCCCTTGATATTTCGCCTTGATTAAAGCTTTTCCAGCAATGCCCAACCTTGGTTTTACCATTTTCCACCTAGCCTTTTCTTTCCCTTGGGTTCTGCAGACTCAAGGGTCATCATTATTTTAACCCCCCCGGGCCAGTGCTCCTCTGAGTGTTGGTCCAAACTGTCAGCCTCCGGTGGCTACCAGGGGCAACTCTGGGCTGGCCTACCGGAAGTTTAGACAATCTGAGTGTGCCCTGAGAAAGAGATATGTGTAGCTCCTATCGGGATTTGTCGGCACATTCGGGCGGTGTTGCTGGTCTTGTTTTAACCTGTCAAAATGTCTTGAGTAACCGAGATACCGAGTCTGATCGGAACGTCTTGGGAGGAGGTCTATTCCTTCGTTGACCGTGAGAGCTTGTCATGGGCTAAGTTGGGACTCCCCTGCAGGGATTGAACTTTCGAAAGCCATGCCCGCGGTTATGGGCAGATGGGAATTTTTTAATGTCCGGTTGTAGATAACTTGAACCTTAATTAATTAAAATGAATCAACTGAGTGTGTTACCGTGATGGCCTCTTCTCGGCGGAGTCTGGGAAGTGGACACGGTGTTGGAGTAATGTTTGTGCAGGTTGCTCTCTAGTTTCACGCTCGCGCTTTGCCTCCTCTTCTCGCTCTCTTTTGCGAATAAGTTAGCCACCATACTTGCTAGTCGCTTGCTGCAGCTCCACATATATTTACCCTGCCTTATCTATAAGCTTAAATAGTCTTGATCGCGAGGGTGCGAGATTGTTGAGTCCCTGTGACTCACAGATTACTATTACACCAGATGCAGGGCCTGATGATTCCGCTCCAGCAGAAGCGTATGAGCTCAAGTGGGAGTTCGACGAAGACTCTCAACGTTACTATGTTTCCTTTCTCGATGATCAGTAGTGGTGCCCAGTTGGGGGTGATTGGGACCATTGTCGCATGTTGGGTTCTCTTTTATTTTGGCGCCGTAGTTGGGCCATGAGTGTTTGGATGATGTAATGTTATTAATGTACTTGATTGACGTGGTGAGTGTAAGCCAACTATGTTATCTCCCCTTTATTATTTATATTACATGGGATGTTGTGAAGATTGCCTAACTTGCGACATATGCCTTCAATGCGATTATGTCTCTAAGTCGTGCCTCGACATGTGGGAGCTATAGTCGCATCGAGGGTGTTACAAGTTGGTATCAGAGCCTTCCCCGACCTTAGGAGCCCCATTGCTTGATCGTTTTTAGCGGCCGAGTTGTGTCTAGAAAAATGTTTTGAGTCTTTAGGAATTATATATCGGAGAGTTTAGGAATTCTTTTTACTTCCCAGTCTCCTCATCGCTCTAGTAAGGCATCCTGACGTAGAGTTTTGACTCTTCTCTTCTCAAATTTTACTAAAAAAAATTTAGGATCACGCGGGTATCTTTGAATCGTTCTGATGGTTTTATGATGAGAACATTGTCTTGGTGCCTCCTGTCAGGGGTTTAGTGGAAGTGTCCCGGGGAGTTGAGCTCTGAGGTGTTGTCATCATAATTTTATCGTTGCAGTTCTGGAATACCTGAGTCTAGTACGCCGACATCGAAAATCTCTTTTATGCAGTTCGTTGGTGAGATAACCTCGACGCCACCCAGTACTGGGGCGGGAGTTTGGGAGTATCGCCATAACTTGTATAACGGGTGCTTTTCGAAGGTTGAGGTAGATGGTTTCCGAAGGTTTCTTGGTTATGTGTTGAAGGATGGATACAGCTAGATGTAGGATTTGCTAGTTTGGGTGAGATATTATGCTTCCCCTGTATCCCCAACACCTGATTGCATAACCGGAAAGGTTCGGGAGTTTCATAGGTGGGAATTCTAGTAGCTCTAGTTCTTCTTCCACGGATATTGGTTTGAGATTGGGATTTCTTACCGATTATTCGTTCTTGATCCGTACCTTCTTGATTTATTTCTCTACCTTAATTCTACGTGGCTTCTCAATTTATGGATATGTGACCATTTCAAGAGGAATGCATTCGTTCATTTTGTTTGGATGTGAAGACTATATGTTGCAATTTTCATTCTGTTGGATTCAGCTTCAATATTTGTCTGTCAATGTGCTAATGGACGTCAACCTCTTCAGGATGGCTCCTCCAATGCGCACGACTCTGAATCCTGATCCGCCACCACCTCCACCTCCTCCGGAGGCATGGCAAGCTGTGATGGCCGCAACCAATGCAAACACAGAGTTGATCATGCAAATTCTTCAAGAGCGCAATCAAGGCAACCAAGGGAACCAAGGTAGCAATCAGAGTCACTTTGCTACACTCAACCAGTTCCTTGCTAACGGGCCAAAGACTTTCAGCAATTGTGTTGAGGCAACCGATGCTGACGATTGGCTTGTGGATCTGTGTAAGCATTTCGAGTGTAGTAACGTCAGGCCTGAGGACTTTGTCAAGTTCGCTTCCTTCCAACTCAAAGATCAAGCTGCAGAATGGTTCCAGCAGTACAAGGACTCTAGAGGTGGACGTGTTATCACTTGGGATGATTTCCGTCGAGATTTTCAAGCTCATCATATTCCGCAGAGCGTGGTTGAAAGCAAGCGTGAGGAATTCCGCAATCTGAAGCAAGGCTCTTTGTCTGTCTATGACTACAACAAGTTGTTCCAGAAGCTTGCCCGCTTTGCCAAGCAGGACGTGCCTGATGAGAAGAGCATGATATATCAGTTCAGGGGTGGTCTCAGAGAAGATATTCAGCTCGCTCTTGTCCTCTTTGAGCCCTTGAGATACGATGAGTTCTACAACATGGCACTGAAGCAAGAGGCTGCTCAGTTGAGGTGTGATGCTTCCAAGAAGCAAGTCAGAGATGTTACTCCTTCTTCCTCTACTCAAGTGGCCAAGCAGCAGAAGTATTGGCTTCCTCCTCCTCCGTTCCGTCAGCCGTATCAGCAGAAGAGCAAAGGTGGCAGTGGTTCTTCCCACCCACCCAACCCTGGCTTTCAGAACAAGACTTCGTCTCAAGTTCCAAGATCGAGTGCTCCGTATCACCGTCCGCTTTCAGAGGTCACGTGCAACAAGTGCCAACAGAAGGGTCACTATGCCAACAAGTGTTTCAACCAGAGGCGTCTTCCTCCTCCTCCTCCTGTCAGATCGGCAAGTACAGCTGTGGTCAAGCATAACCCCAAGTACGCCAAGGTCAATATGGTGAATGCAGCTCAGGCAGAGGA
The DNA here is from genome assembly GCF_002162155.2 of Triticum dicoccoides. NCBI lineage: Eukaryota > Viridiplantae > Streptophyta > Magnoliopsida > Poales > Poaceae > Triticum > Triticum dicoccoides. The sequence continues at coordinate 169,151,676 of NC_041384.1, forward strand.
CTCGTCAGATGTGATCATGGGTAACCTTCCTGTTAATGATGTTCCTACAAAAGTTCTTTTTGACACGGGTGCATCGCATTGCTTTATCTCGAGACCTTTTGCATCTAAGCATGGGTGGTTTTCTCAAGTTATGCATAAGCCATTAGCAGTCGTCTCTCCGGGTAGATGCTTGCTTGCTAACTATGAAGTTCCGGATATTTCCATCTCGATGGGTGATTTCAAGTTTCTAGATTCTCCAATGATCCTTGGTAACTCGGATATTGATCTTATTCTCAGGATGGATTGGCTTTCTAAGCACAAGGCTCAGCTTGATTGTGCAGCCAGGCAAATTCAAGTGACTCATTCGTCTGAGGATGTAATTGTCTTTGCCGCTCGGGATAATACCAGACGTCTGTTTTCTCTCAATGAGAAGGGTGAATTGGACGCTATCTCGCAAATTCCAGTCGTTTGCGAATATCAATACGTCTTTCCAGAAGAGCTTCCAGGAATGCCTCCGCACCGGCCAGTTGAATTCATTATTGATCTTGAGCCTGGCACGGAACCTGTGTGCAAACGTCCTTACAAGCTCGGACCTGAAGAGTTGAAGGAGCTGAATAAGCAACTCAATATTCAGAGAAAATGGGTCTCATCCGGCCTAGTTCTTCTCTGTGGGGTTGTGGTGTTCTTTTTGTGAAGAAGAAGGATGGCACAGACTGACTTTGTGTTGATTACCGTCCAGTGAACAAGAAGACCATCAAGAACAAATACCCACTTCCCAACATCAATGAGCTCTTCGAACAACTCAAAGGTGCCCAAGTATTCTCCAAGATTGATCTCCGTATGGGTTATCATCAGATTCGGATCCGTGAGCAAGATATTCCCAAGACGGCCTTCAGGACAAGCTTTGCTTCATATGAATACACTGTCATGTCTTTTGGCCTCGTCAACGCTCCTCCGACGTTCTCTCGCATGATGAACTTCATCTTCAACGCCTACACCAATGACTTTGTTTTGGTCTATCTCGACGACATTCTGGTTTTCTCAAAGAACAAGGAAGATCGTGCCAAGCACTTGCGTTTGGTTCTTGATAAGCTTAGAGAACATCAGTTCTACGCCAAGTTCTTCAAGTGTGAATTTTGGCTCAATTAGGTTCTTTATCTTGGTCATATCATCTCTGCCAAGGGCATTGCCGTGAATCCTAAGAAGGTGTCTGCAATTGTGAATTGGGAACCTCCTCAGAACGTGAAGCAACTCCGCAGTTTTCTCGGTCTCGCAAGCTATTGCCGAAGATTCGTTGAAAACTTTTCCAAGATCGCGAAGCCTCTCTCTAATCTTCTCCAGAAGCACGTCAAGTACGTTTGGTCTCCGGAGTGTGATATTGCTTTCAACACTTTGAAAGAGAAATTGATCACTGCTCCAGTTCTGACCCCGCCTGATGAATCCAAGCCGTACGAGGTCTTTTGTGATGCCTCTCTCCAAGGTCTTGGCGCAGTTTTAATGCAAGAGAAGAGAGTTTTTGCTTATACCTCTCGCCAGTTGAAGCCTAATGAGAAGAACTACCCCACTCATGATCTCGAGTTGGCGGCAGTTGTGCATGCTCTTTTGACTTGGAGACATCTTCTATTGGGAAGAAAAGTGGACATTTTCACTGATCACAAGAGTCTCAAGTACATCTTCACTCAGCCTAATCTCAACCTCAGGCAAACTTGATGGGTCGAAATGATTCAAGAGTATAATCTGAGTATCGAGTATACTCCAGGGAAGGCTAATGTGATTGCTGACGCATTGAGCAGGAAAGCTTACTGCAACAGTCTGATTCTTAAGCCTTATCAACCCGAGCTTTGTGAAGCTTTCCGCAAACTTAATCTGCAAATTGTTCCTCAAGGTTTCCTCGCCAACCTTCAAGTCTCTCCTACCTTAGAAGACCAGATTCACCAAGCCCAGCTTCTTGATGCTATGCTGAAAAAGGTGAAGACTGGGATTGCCAAGAGTCAGTCCAAGTACAAGTGCTACCGCCTTGATGACAAGGACACTCTCTTCTTCGAGGATCGTATTGTTGTACCCAAAGGTGAACTTCGTAAAGTGATCATGAACGAGGCTCACAATTCTCTCCTCTCCATCCACCCTGGGAGCACGAAGATGTATCAGGACCTCAAGCAAGCTTATTGGTGGACTCGAATGAAGCGCGAGATTGCTCAATTCGTGAATGAATGTGATGTCTGCAGAAGAGTGAAGGCAGAACACCAAAGGCCAGCAGGTCTCCTCCAACCTCTTGCCATTCCAGAATGGAAGTTTGACCACATTGAAATGGACTTCATGACTGGGTTTCCAAAGTCCAAGCGTGGCAATGCTGCTATATTCGTTGTCATCGACAAACTCACCAAAGTGGCTCACTTTCTGCCTATCAAAGAGTCGATCACTGCAGCTCAATTGGCGGAACTCTATACCTCTCGTATTGTCTCTCTGCATGGTATTCCACAAGTGATCTCTTCAGACCGTGGCAGCATCTTTACCTCGAAGTTTTGGGATTCTTTTCAAAAGGCCATGGGCACGAACATCCGCTTCAGCACAGCTTTCCATCCTCAAACTAGCGGTCAAGTCGAGCGTGTGAACCAGATTCTTGAAGATATGCTCAGGGCTTGTGTGATCTCCTTCGGCATGAAGTGGGAGGATTGTCTTCCTTATGCTGAATTCTCCTACAACAACAGTTTTCAAGCAAGTTCGGGTAAGGCCCCATTTGAAATTCTGTATGGCAGGAAGTGCCGTACCCCTCTCAACTGGTCTGAAACCAGTGAACGTCAGCTTTTGGGTAATGACTTAATCATAGAGGCAGAAGAAATGTGCAAAGTCAGTCGTGATAACCTCAAAGCAGCCCAATCCCGTCAGGAGAGCTACTACGATAGTAAGCACCGTGATTTGGCTTTCGAGATCGGAGATCATGTTTACCTCCGCGTCTCTCCTATGAAAGGTACTCGTCGCTTCGGTATCAAAGGGAAGCTTGCCCCTAGATATGTGGGACCTTTCAAGATTGTCAGCAAGAGAGACGACCTCGCCTATCAACTCGAGTTTCCTTCAAATTTTGCAAATGTTCATGACGTGTTCCATGTCTCTCAGCTCCGAAAGTTCTTCAAGACTCCTGACCACACCGTCAACTTCGAGGACATTGAGCTCCAAGAATATCTCTCTTATCGTGAGCACCCAGTTGCTATTCTTGAAGAGACTGAATGCAAGACTCGCAACAAGTCAATCAAATTTCTCAAAGTCAAGTGGTCACACCATTCCGACCGTAAAGCTACCTGGGAATGCGAGGATCACCTCCGTTCTGAGTACCCAGCGTTCTTTCAATCCTAGATCTCGGGACGAGATCCTTTCGTCGTGGTGGAGTGTTGTAACACCCTGGATGTAACTTTCCCAATTTGTACTCCAACTCTTGCCATTTCCGGTGTTAAGTTATATTTATTTCCTCGGGCTCGGGTTTTTGTCTCCGTGTGTTGTTATCATTGTCATGCATCTCATATCATGTCATCATGTGCATTGCATTTGCATACGTGTTCGTCTTATGCATTCGAGCATTTTCCCCGTTGTCCGTTTTGCATTCCGGCGCTTCGTTCTCCTCCGGTGGCCATTTCTAGCTTTCTTTCGTGTGTGGAAATTAAACATTTCCGGATTGGACCGAGACTTTCCAAGCGGCCTTGGTTTACTACCGGTAGACCGCCTGTCAAGTTTCGTATCATTTGGACTTCGTTTGATACTCCAACGGTTAACCGAGGGACCGAAAAGGCCTTGTGTGTGTTGTAGCCCAACACCCCTCCAATTTGGCCCAAAACCCACCTAACTCTGCTCCATCATCTAGAGTGTTCGATCACGATCGCGTGGCCGAAAACCGCACCTCATTTGGACTCTCCTAGCTCCCTCTATGCCTATTTAAAGAACCCTCCGAATCCGGATCTTCTTCTCCCCCGAAAACCCTAGAAATCCACCGCGCCGCACCGGACATTGTCTGTCCGGGACGGAAAAAACCGCCGCCGCCGCCCGCGCCCTATCGCACGCCGCCACATGGCCGCGGGACCGCATCGCCGCGCCTCCC
>NC_041384.1:169156511-169187145 GCF_002162155.2 Triticum dicoccoides
GTCGCCCCGCCGCCACCTCCTCCCGAGCCGGCGACGCCCTCCGCCACGCTCCGCCGTCTTCCCCAGCCCGGCTGCCCGAGCCGCCGCGCGCCATCGCCGGCATCGTCGACCCGCGGGAGGCAGCCGCCTCCGCCCGGCGTCGCCGCCTCCGGCCGCCTCCGCAACGCCACTCGCCGCGCCTCCCAGCCGTCGACTCCGCCCCGTCCGACTCTGGCCGCCGACGCCCCGTCTCCGGCGAGGTCCTCCCCGGCCATCCTCGGGCCGCGTGCCACGATCCAGATCCGGATCCGGTGAACAGCGAACCCTAACCCGGAGGTTGATTTTTTCTCTAAGTCCTGAAATTGCAGATCCAAGTGCTCCTGTTCGAGACACCATAACTTTGCATCCGTAGCTCCGATTCATGCATATAGCATATCAAAATGTTCATCTCAGAGAGTACATCATTCCATTCCATTGCATCATTTTCATTTGAGTTCATCTTGATGCCTGAAATTCTGTTAGAAGAGGGCTACTTGAGTTAATTGTCAGATCTGCTACTCCGTTTAGCACTTTTGTCATTTTTGCCATGATTATTGTGTGCATGCTATGCCCCTATGCTCTACATGTGTTTTGTTAAGGTTTTTGTCATATTTCAAGAGGTGCAACCCATGTATTTTTGTGATGTGTGTGGTGACTTGTGCAAGCTTGCAAAGTGGTGTACTTGCTAATTCTGTTTTTAGGGACTTAGTAATTTCACTAAGTCCTGGAGCTGTTTATCTCATGATGCCTTATGTTCTTGTTGTTTCCTAGTGATCCGTGCCTCTTTTGAGGATGATCAGTAAGGATGTTTTGTTAATATTGTAGCGCTCTATCCATCCATGTCATTGTTTGAAATTATGGAGCACCCTAGCTTGAGTCAATCGAGCTCTACTTTTGCTACTTTGTGAATCTGGGCAGATTGTCAACTTGTTTGCAATTTTGCCGGTGATGTTGTAGTTGATCCGTGCATGCTATGCTATTGTTCTTGCCATGTCTAGCTTGAATTTTGTGCCTTCTTGATGGGTGTGTTCTTGACTTGGCATGACTTGCACAGTAGTGAGTGCATCGAGCTTGTGAACATGCCTACTTGAGTTATATTTCAGCATGTGTCAGTTTTCACCAAGTCTGAAAACTGATTATGTTTTTGCTATGTTCACATGCTTGTAATTGTATTTTCTGATCCCTTTTGGCTCAAGGTCACTAAGGAACTTTTGTTAAGCTATTTGAGTAGCTCCATGCCATGCTTTACTTTTCCGTGTTCAGTTACTGTAGCATGTAGTTTTGTTGCTCCGAAGAGGGCTACCTGATCTGAAATTCCAGACAAGTGTTAATTTGACCAAGTCTGAGATATGTTTGCCATATGCATTTTTGCCATGCTTGTTTGAACCTGTTAATGGATGAACTGGCCGTAGCTCAGTGCTAGACTTTTGTTAAGCATCTTGTGTGCATCCCTGCCATGTATTTTGTTGTCATGTTTGGGTGCTGTAGCATGTTCATCTCATTGCATTTAGATGCCTACTTGCTGTAAATCGCAGACCGGTGTCATTTTTTAGTCGCTTGCCATTTCCAAACCGTAACTCCGATTCCGGCGTTCCTTATATCGTTTTCAAGCGATTTCATCTCATATTTCCAGTGGCACACTTGGATTTCCAAGTTGAGGCCAGGTTCATGCATTTCCTGTCATATCTTGCATTTTGCATCCCGCATAGCATATCATCTTTGCATTGTGTTGTTTGAGTTTGCACGTGGTTGATTGTGTCCTTGTTGCTTGTTTGTCTTGTTTGGGTAGAGCCGGGAGACGAGTTCGCTAACGAGGAGCCCGTTGAGTTTGCTTTCGAGGATCCAGTCAACTCTGAAACAACTGTGCAGGCAAGATGATCATACCCTCGAAATCACTACTATCTTTGCTATGCTAGTTTTGCTCGCTCTTTTGCTATGCCAATGCTATGATGCCTACCACTTGCTTTCAAGCCTCCCAAATTGCCATGTCAAACCTCTAACCCACCTTGTCCTAGCAAACCGTTGATTGGCTATGTTACCGCTTTGCTCAGCCCCTCTTGTAGCGTTGTTAGTTGCAGGTGAAGATTGGAGGCCGTTCCTTGTGGGAACATTTATTTACTTGTTGGGATATCATTATATTGCCATGTTATCTTAATGCATCTATATACTTGGTAAAGGGTGGAAGGCTCGGCCTCTCTCCTAGTGTTTTGTTCCACTCTTGCCGCCCTAGTTTCCATCATATCGGTGTTATGTTCCCGGATTTTGCGTTCCTTACGCGGTTAGGTTATAATGGGAACCCCTTGATATTTCGCCTTGATTAAAGCTTTTCCAGCAATGCCCAACCTTGGTTTTACCATTTTCCACCTAGCCTTTTCTTTCCCTTGGGTTCTGCAGACTCAAGGGTCATCATTATTTTAACCCCCCGGGCCAGTGCTCCTCTGAGTGTTGGTCCAAACTGTCAGCTGCCGGTGGCTACCAGGGGCAACTCTGGGCTGGCCTACTGGAAGTTTAGACAATCTGAGTGTGCCCCGAGAAAGAGATATGTGCAGCTCCTATCGGGATTTGTCGGCACATTCGGGCGGTGTTGCTGGTCTTGTTTTAACCTGTCGAAATGTCTTGAGTAAACGAGATACCGAGTCTGATCGGAACGTCTTGGGAGGAGGTCTATTCCTTCGTTGACCATGAGAGCTTGTCATGGGCTAAGTTGGGACTCTCCTGCAGGGATTGAACTTTCGAAAGCCGTGCCCGCGGTTATGGGCAGATGGAAATTTGTTAATGTCCGGTTGTAGATAACTTGAACCTTAATTAATTAAAATGAATCAACTGAGTGTGTTACCGTGATGGCCTCTTCTCGGGGAGTCCTGGAAGTGGACACGGTGTTGGAGTAATGTTTGCGCAGGTTGCTCTCTAGTTTCACGCTCACGCTTTGCCTCCTCTTCTCGCTCTGTTTTGCGAATAAGTTAGCCACCATACTTGCTAGTCGCTTGCTGCAGCTCCACATATATTTACCCTGCCTTATCTATAAGCTTAAATAGTCTTGATCGCGAGGGTGCGAGATTGCTGAGTCCCTGTGACTCACAGATTACTATTACACCAGATGCAGGGCCTGATGATTCCGCTCCAGCAGAAGCGTATGAGCTCAAGTGGGAGTTCGATGAAGACTCTCAACGTTACTATGTTTCCTTTCCCGATGATCAGTAGTGGTGCCCAGTTGGGGGTGATTGGGACCATTGTCGCATGTTGGGTTCTCTTTTATTTTGGCGCCGTAGTCGGGCCATGAGTGTTTGGATGATGTAATGTTATTAATGTACTTGATTGACGTGGCGAGTGTAAGCCAACTATGTTATCTCCCCTTTATTATTTATATTACATGGGATGTTGTGAAGATTGCCTAACTTGCGACATATGCCTTCAATGCGATTATGTCTCTAAGTCGTGCCTTGACACGTGGGAGCTATAGTCGCATCGAGGGTGTTACATGAGGCACCTGGGGAACCAAGTGATTGCTTGTATTTTTTGGAAATCCCGGGGTACCGTGTGATTCTCCTATGGACTGACACCCAGGCTCAAAGGGGTCATAAGATTATTCATGCTGGAAACTTCCGTGTGCAGCCACATGCCATTATGGGCTCTGGCAAAGTTGAGTAAGTTGTGGGAAACCTTTCCATGATGGGCTAGCAGATGTAGGGGATTCTAGGTGTACAGGCCTATCTATCGGTTAAGGGGACCTCTTCGGAAAGACTGTGTCTCGGTCATCCGTTTCTCAAACATTATGTAGTGCGAGAAATCCAATGGAGGAGATCGAGTCTTGTGGGGAAAAGTGCACAAACCTCTACAGAGTGTACAAACTAATCATGGTTAGCCATGTCCCTGGTTATGGACATCTTGAGTTTCTAGTTCTTGGATTATCAAGTGGATCTCATCACTCTTAATATAAATTTGATTGGGTTATTAATTACCTTTTAATTGGGATTGAGACGGGGTTTACCATTCTCAATGTTTTTCAACCAACTTTGTAGTTAAACAAAATATATTCCTTTGCCGTAGGGAAAAATTGGCTTTTCACAAAACCTATTAACCATACAGCCTACACCAGCCCTATATGCATGTAGTGATAGCTTTATTCTGTTCATTACTCTCTTGTGTTACATTGCAAGCATATTCCATGTGCTGGCCCATTTCGGGCTGCAACGTATCATGTTGCAGACTTTTCAGACGACGAGTAAGGAGCCATAGGTCGTCGTCTTTCACTCAGTGATGTCGTTGGAGTTGATGGACTCACCTTATCTTACAAGCCTTCCGTTGTTATAGTATTAGATGGCCTTAAGCCATATTTATTGTAATAAGTTCTCTTTTGAGACATTCGATGTAATAAGTGTGTGATTGCTACTCTGTTATAAATCCTCAAGTACTGTGTGTGTCAGCATTATCGATCTAGGGATGACACTGATGCACAGAGATCAGACTGTTTGAGGTCTGGTCGCTACAACCAGGTATGAAGATACCGACGATCGAATCTCGGACAAGTAACATAACAATGACTAAGGGAATAACGTATGTTGTCTTTGCGGTTTTACCGATACAGATCTTTGTAGAATATGTAGGAACCAATATGAGCATCTAGGTGATGTCTACTACACAACCTTCTTCTTGTAGACGTTGTTGGGCCTCCAAGTGCAGAGGTTTGTAGGACAGTAGCAAATTTCCGTCAAGTGGATGACCTAAGGTTTATTAATCCGTAGGAGGTGTAGGATGAATATGGTCTCTCTGAAGCAACCCTGCAACCAAATAACAAAGAGTCTCTTGTGTCCCCAACACACCCAATACAATGGTAAATTGTATAGGTGCACTAGTTCGGCGAAGAGATGGTGATACAAGTGGTATATGGATAGTAGATATAGATTTTTGTAATATGAAAATATAAAATAGCAAGGTAACTAATGATAAAAGTGAGCGTAAACGGTATTGCAATGTGTTGAAACAAGGCCTAGGGTTCATACTTTCACTAGTGCAAGTCCTCTCAACAATAATAACATAATTGGATCACATAACTATCCCTCAACATGTAACAAAGAGTCACTTAGTCACTAATAGCAGAGAACAAACAAAGAGATTATGGTAGGGTACGAAACCACCTCAAAGTTATTCTATCCAATCAATCCGTTGGGCTATTCCTATAAGTGTCACAAACAGCCCTAGAGTTCATACTAGAATAACACCTTAAGACACAAATCAACCAAAACCCTAATGTCACCTAGATACTCCAATGTCACCTCATGTATCCGTGGGTATGATTATACGATATGCATCACACAATCTCAGATTCATCTATTCAAACCAACACAAAGTACTTCAAAGAGTGCCCCAAATATTCTACCAGAGAGTCAAGACGAAAATGTGTGCCAACCCCTATGCATAGATTCCCTAGGTCACGGAACCCGCAAGTTGATCACCAAAACATACATCAAGTGGATCAATAGAATACCCCATTGTCACCACGGGTATCCCATGCAAGACATACATCAAGTGTTCTCAAATCCTTAAAGACCCAATCCGATAAGATAACTTCAAAGGGAAAACTCAATCCATTACAAGAGAGTAGAGGGGGTGAAACATCATAAGATCCAACTATAGTAGCAAAGCTTGCGATACATCAAGATTGTATCACCTTCAATAACACGAGAGAGAGAGAGAGATCAAACACATAGCTACTGGTACATACCCTCAGCCCCAAGGGTGAACTACTCCCTCCTCGTCATGGAGAGCGTCGGGATGATGAAGATGGCCATCAGAGAAGGATTCCCCCTCCGGCAGGGTGCCGGAACGGGTCTAGATTGGTTTTCGGTGGCTACGGAGGCTTCTGGTGGCGGAACTCCGATCTATTGTGATCCCCGATAGTTTTAGGGTATATGGATATCTATAGGCGGAAGAAATACGTCAGGGGAGCCATGAGGGGCACACGAGGGTGGAGGGCGCGCCCTAGGGGGGTGGGCGCGCCCCCTACCTCGTGGCTCCCTCATTTATTTCCTGACGTGCACTCCAAGTCTATCAGCTTGCTTTCCTTCCAAAAATAACTTCTCCAGAAGGTTTCATTCCGTTTCGACTCCGTTTGATATTCCTTTTCTTCGAAACACTGAAACAAGGGAAAAAACAGGAACTGGCACTGGGCTCTGGATCAATAGGTTAGTCCCAAAAATACTATAAAAGTGTATAATAAAGCCCAATAATGTCCAAACCAGAAGATAATATAGCATGGAGCAATCAAAAAATATAGATACGTTGGAGACGTATCAGCATCCCCAAGCTTAATTCTTGCTCGTCCTCGAGTAGGTAAATGATAAAAACAGAATTTTTGATGTGGAGTGCTACTTGGCATAATTTCAGTGTAATTCTTCTTAATTGTGGTATGAATATTCAGATCCGAAAGATTCAAGATAAAAGTTCATATTGACATAAAAATAATAATACTTCAAGCATACTAACTAAGCAATTATGTCCTCTCAAAATAACATGGCCAAAGAAAGTTCATCCCTACAAAATCATATAGTTTAGTCATGCTCCATTTTCGTCACACAAGAATGCTCTCATCATGCACAACCCCGATGACAAGCCAAGCAATTGTTTCATACTTTAGTAATCTCAAACTTTATAAACCTTCACACAATACATGAGCGCGAGCCATGGATATAGCACTATGGGTGGAATAGAATATGATGATGGGGGTTATGTGGAGAAGACAAAAAGGAGAAAGTCTCACATCAACGAGGCTAATCAATGAGCTATGGAGATGCCCATCGATTGATGTTAATGCAAGGAGTAGGGATTGCCATGCAACGGATGCAGTAGAGCTATAAATGTATGAAAGCTCAACAAAAGAAACTAAGTGGGTGTGCATCCAATTTGCTTTCTCACGAAGACCTAGGGCACTTGAGGAGGCCCATTATTGGAATATACAAGCCATGTTCTATAATGAAAAATTCCCACTAGTAAATGAAAGTGGCAAAACAAGAGACTCTCTATCATGAGGATTATGGTGCTACTTTGAAGCACAAGTGTGGCAAAGGATAGTAGCATTGTCCCTTCTCTCTTTTTCTCTCATTTTTTTGGGCCTTCTCTTTTCTTGGCCTTTCTCTTTTTTGGGGGGCCTTCTCTTTTTTTATGGCCTTTTTTTTATTCCTCACTTGGGACAATGCTCTAAAAAATGATGATCATCACACTTCTATTTATTTACAGCTCAATGATTACAACTCGATACTATAACAAAGTATGACTCTATATGAATGCCTCCGGTGGTGTACCGGGATTGTGATGAATCAAGAGCGACATGTATGAAAAATTATGAACGGTGGCTTTGCCACAAATACGATGTCAACAACATGATCATGCAAAGCAATATGACAATGATGATGCGTGTCCTAATAAACGGAACGGTGGAAAGTTGCATGGCAATATATCTCGGAATGGCTATGGAAATGCCATAATAGGTAGGTATGGTGGATGTTTTGAGGAAGATATAAGGAGGTTTATGTGTGAAAGAGCGTATCATATCACGGGGTTTGGATGCACCGGCGAAGTTTGCACCAACTCTCAATGTGAGAAAGGGCAATGCACGGTACCGAAGAGGCTAGCAATGATGGAAGGGTGAGAGTGCGTATAATCCATGGACTCAACATTAGTCATAAAGAACTCACATACTTATTGCAAAAATCTATAAGTCATAAAAAACCAAGCATTACGCGCATGCTCCTAGGGGGATAGATTGGTAGGAAAAGACCATCGCTCGTCCCCGACCGCCACTCATAAGGAAGACAATCTAATAACACCTCATGTTTCAAATTTGTTACACAACGTTTACCATACGTGCATGCTACGCGACTTGCAAACTTCAACACAGGTATTCCTCAAATTCACAACTACTCAATTAGCACAACTTTGATATCACTATCTCCATATCTCAAAACAATCATCAAGCATCAAACTTCTATTAGTATTCAAAACACTCATAAGAAAGTTTTTACTAATCTTGAATACCTAGCATATTAGGATTATTTAAGCAAATTACCATGCTATTTAAGACTCTAAAAATAATCTAAGTGAAGCATGATAGTTCATCTATTTCTTCAAAATAAAACTACCACCATGCTCTAAAAGATATAAGTGAAGTACTAGAGCAAACAACAAACTACTCCGAAAGATATAAGTGAAGATCAATGAGTAGTCGAATAATTATGCAACCATGTGAAGACTCTCTAACATTTAATAATTTCAGATCTTGGTATTTTATACAAGCAGCAAGAAAAACTAAATAAAATTAATTGACGCTCCAAGCAAAACACATATCATGTGGTAAATAAAAATATAGCTCCAAGTAAAGTTACCGATGAACGAAGACGAAAGAGGGGATGCCTTCCGGGGCATCCCCAAGCTTAGGCTTTTGGTTGTCCTTGAATATTACCTTGGGGTGCCTTGGGCATCCCCAAGCTTAGGCTCTTGCCACTCCTTATTCCATAATCCATCGAATCTTTACCCAAAACTTGAAAACTTCACAACACAAAACTTAACAGAAAACTCGTAAGCTCTGTTAGTATAAGAAAATAAATCACCACTTAGGTACTATTGTGAACTCATTCTAAATTCATACAGGTGAGATATCTACTGTATTCCAACTTATCTATGGTTCATACCCTCCGATACTACTCATAGATTCATCAAAATAAGCAAACAACACATCGAAAACTGAATCTGTCAAAAACAGAACAGTCTGTAGTAATCTGGATCAACCGTATAATTCTGGAACCCCAAAAATTCTAAAATAAATTGCTGGACCTGAGGAATTTATCTATGAATCATCTGCAAAAAGAATTAACTACATAGCACTCCCAATAAAAAATGGCAGCAATTCTCGTGAGCGCTAAAGTTTCTGTTTTTTACAGCAAGATCAACAAGACTTTCCCCAAGTCTTCCCAAAGGTTCTATGATGACCCACAAGTATAGGGGATCTATCGTAGTCCTTTAGATAAGTAAGAGTGTCGAACCCAACGAGGAGCAGAAGTAAATGATAAGCGGTTTCCAGCAAGGTATTCTCTGCAAGTACTGAAACAAGTGGTAACAGATAGTTTTGTGATAGGATAATTTGTAACGAGCAACAAGTAACAAAGTTAAATAAAGTGCAGAAAGGTGGCCCAATCCTTTTTGTAGAAAAGGACAAGCCTGGACAAACTCTTATATATAGAAAAAAGCGCTCCCGAGGACACATGGGAATATCATCAAGCTAGTTTTCATCACGCTCATATGATTCGCGTTCGGTACATTGATAATTTGGTATGTGGGTGGACCGGTGCTTGGGTACTGTCCTTACTTGGACAAGCATCCCACTTATGATTAACCTCTATTGCAAGCATCCGCAACTACAACAAAAGTATTAAGGTAAACCTAACCAAAGCATGAAACACATGGATCCAAATCAGCCCCTTACGAAGCAACGCATAAACTAGGGTTTAAGCTTCTATCACTCCAGCAACCCATCATCTAATTATTACTTCCCAATGCCTTCCTCTAGGCCCAAATAATGGTGAAATGTCATGTAGTCGATGTTCACATAACACCACTAGAGGAGAGACAACATACATCTCATCAAAATATCGAACGAATACCAAATTCACATGACTACTAATAGCAAGACTTCTCCCATGTCCTCAGGAACAAACGTAACTATTCACAAAGCATAAACATGTTCATATTCAGAGGGGTATTAATATGCATATAGGATCTGAAGATATGATCTTCCACCAAATAAACCAACTAGCATCAACTACAAGGAGTACTTCACACTACTAGCAACCTACTAGCACCAATCCCGGACTTAGAGACAAGAATTGGATACAAGAGATGAACTAGGATTTTGAGAGGAGATGGTGCTGATGAAGATGTTGATGTAGATTGCCCTCTCCCGATGAGAGGAGCGTTGGTGATTACGATGGCGATGATTTCCCCCTCCGGGAGGGAAGTTTCCCCGGCAGAACAGCTCTACCGGAGCCCTAGATTGGTTCCGCCAAGGTTCCGCCTCGTGTCGGCAGAGTTTCGTCCGAGAAGATGGATTCTTATTTTTTTCCATTGAAAGACTTCATATAGCAGAAGATGGCCACCGGAGGGCCACCAGGGGGCCCACGAGGTAGGGGGCGCGCCCCCCACCTTCGTGGGAAGGGTGTGGCCCCCCTGGTGAATCTCTTCCGCTGAGTATTTTTTTATATATTCTGAAAACGTCTTCTGTGAAGTTTCAGGACTTTTGGAGCTGTGCAGAATAGGTCTCTAATATTTGCTACTTTTCTAGCCCAGAATCCCAGCTGCCGGCATTCTCCCTCTTCATGTAAACCTTGTAATATAAGAGTGAATAGGCATAAGTATTGTGACATAATGTGTAATAATAGCCCATAATGCAATAAATATCGATATAAAAGCATGATGCAAAATGGACGTATCAACTCCCCCAAGCTTAGACCTCGCTTGTCCTCAAGTGAAAAGCCGAAATTGAAAAATATGTCCACATGTTTAGAGATAGAGGTGTCGATAAAATAAAATACGGACATGAGGGCATCATGATCATTCTTAGAATAGCAACTTACATAATTCTTGTCATATGATTTGTTATGCTAGAGTAATAACTCAATCACAATTTCAAGTGTAAATCATAAACTTCATTGACAACTAACAAACTATAATCTCAGTCATCCGAGCAATTGCAATTTATCATAACATAGGAAAGAGTCAACATATAAGAGCTTTTCAGCAAGTCCACATACTCAATTATCATATAGTCTTTCACAATATCTAACACTCATGCAATACTTATGGGTATGGAGTTTTAATCGGACACAGAGAAAAATAGGGGCTTATAGGTTTGCCTCCCAACGCTTTACCTCAAGGGTAATGTCAACAATAATAGTTCATGAAAACTCACATCCAATTAGCCATATATACCAGGATCTTTCCAACATACTGTGCTTGCCAAAGGATAAAATGTAAAAAGGAAGGGTGAAGATCATCATGACTCTTATGCAAGGTAAGAGATAAAAGTAAAAGATAGGCCCTTCGTAGAGGGAAGCAGAGGTTGTCATGCGCTTTTATGGTTGGATGCACAAAATCTTAATGTGAAAGAACGTCACTTTATATTGCCACTTGTGATATGGACCTTTATTATGCAGTCTGTCGCTTTTATTTCTTCCATATCACACGATCTTATAGAGCTTATTTTCTCCCACACTAATAAGTCATACATATTTAGAGAAAAAATTTATTGCTTGCACCGATGACAACTTACTTGGAGGATCTTACTCAATCCATAGGTAGTATGGTGGACTCTCATGGCAAAACTGGTTTAGGGGTATTTGGAAGCACAAGTAGTATCTCTACTTGGTGCGATGAATTTGGCTAGAATTAGGGGGAAAGGCAAGCTCAACCATGTTGGGTGATCCATGACAATATAATTTATCTCAAATGTAGGAAAACATAACCCATTACGTTGTCTTCCTTGTCCAACATCAACTCTTTAGCATGTCATATTTTAATGAGTGCTCACAATCATAAAAGATGTCCTAGATAGTATATCTATATGTGAAGACCTCTCTTTCTTTATTACTTCCTATTAATTGCAACGATGACCAAAACTATGTTTGTCAACTCTCAACAACTTTTATTCATCATACTTTTTCTATGTGAGCTCATTACTCTCCATGAGATTCACATGATCTCTTTGTTTCTTTTTATTTCTTTCTTTCTTCTTTTATTCACTTAGGATCATGGCAAAATAGTCAAGCCCTTGACTCAACACTAATATTTATTATATATATAGCTCATAGACTCGATTACATAGAGGAATCATAAAGCAAAACTCAAAACTAGATCATGCCATAAACTTTATTCTACTAGATCAAGATAATACCAAAAGGATCGAACTAAGGAAAACAGTAAAGATAAAAGTGATGGTGATACGATACCGGGGCACTCCCCCAAGCTTGATAGTTTTCCAAGGGAGTGCCCATACCCATGTGATTATGTCTCCTTTGTTGGTGAAGAAGGTGGAGTTGTTGATGATGGATAGTCGCACATCGAGTGTAGGAGGTCTTCTAACTTGCGGATAATGCCCTTGAGTGCGATGATATGCTCCTTCAACAAAATATTTTCACGTGTGAGATACTTATTTTGTATACGAGCTAACTCAATCATCTTGAAAGCTTCGATCTCTATTGGGGTAAGAAGATTGTGATCAAGTTGAAGGGTGTCTTCTGTCGCCGGAACTTGGTCCTCCATGGCCTTCTTGATCCCTTCATCCTTGTTGATCTACATGGGTTCTTCTCTCTTCAGCTCTATCTTTATTAGCCAAGCATCGTTGCCCTCATGGTTGGAGGAGGAGGGAGACGACATAGTGCCTGGCCTTGACAACCCTGACAGAAAACAGCGCGAAACAAAGATAGGAGGTTTTTGCCTGATACGGGAGTCAAAACCTCCGGGAGATTATATAATGAATTTTTACTGAGCAAAATACATGTCGTGCAAGAAAACGGAGTCTGGAGAGCACACGAGGTGCCCACGAGGTAGGGGGCGCGCCTAGGGGGTAGGGCGCGCCCTCCACCCTCGTGGAGCCCTCGTGTCCTTCCCGGACTGCTTCTTATTTTTCTATTTTTCTAAATATTCCAAAATGGAGAAATATTGCCTTAAAAACTGTTTTGCAGTCGGTTTACTTACCGTACCACATACCTATTCCTTTTCGGAGTCTGAAACATTCTGGAAAGTGTCCCTTATGTATTCCTCCGGGGTTACGGTTTCAATAACATTGGTTTCAACATTTATAGGATTACCTGAGATATAATGTTTGATTCTTTGACCGTTTACCACCTTCCGATTTGTGCCTTCGAAGTTGTTGATTTTTATGGCACTGGAACGATAGACCTCCTCGATAACGTAAGGACCTTCCCATTCAGAGAGAAGTTTTCCTGCAAAAAATCTTAAACGAGAGTTGTATAGCAATACATAATCACCTACATTAAACTCACGCTTTTGTATCCTTTTATCATGCCATCTTTTAACTTTTTCTTTAAACAACTTGGCATTTTCGTAGGCTTGGGTTCTCCATTCATCGAGTGAGCTAATATCAAATAACCTCTTCTCACTGGAAAGTTTAAATCATAATTGAGTTCTTTAATAGCCCAATATGCCTTGTGTTCTAGTTCGAGAGGTAAGTGAGATGCTTTTCTATAAACCATTTTATACGGAGACATACCCATAGGATTTTTATATGCAGTTCTATAGGCCCATAATGCATCATCAAGTTTCTTGGACCAATTCTTTCTAGATCTGTTAACAGTATTTTGCAAAATTAATTTGATCTCTCTATTACTCAATTCTACTTGACCACTAGACTGAGGATGATAAGGAGATGCAATTCTATGATTAACATCATATTTAGCAAGCATTTTACGGAAAGCACCATGAATAAAATGTGAACCACCATCAGTCATTAAATATCTAGGGACTCCAAATCTTGGAAAAATAACTTCTTTAAGCATTTTAATAGAAGTGTTATGATCAACACTACTAGTTGGAATAGCTTCTACCCACTTAGTAACGTAATCAACAGCAACTAAAATATGTGTATATCCATTAGAGGAAGGAAAAGGTCCCATATAGTCAAAGACCCAAACATCAAATGGTTCAATAATGAGTGAATAGTTCAGAGGCATTGCTTGACGTCTACTAATATTACCAATTCTTTGACATTCATCACAAGATAAGACAAACTTACGCGCATCCTTGAAGAGAGTAGGCCAATAAAAACCAGATTGCAATACCTTATGTGCAGTTCTATCTCCAGCACGGTGTCCTCCATAAGCTTCGGAGTGACACTTGCGTAGGATCTGTTCTTGTTCATGCTCAGGTACACAACGTCTAATAACACCATCTACTCCTTCTTTATAAAGATGTGGGTCATCCCAAAAGTAATGCCTCAAATCATAGAAGAACTTTTTCTTTTGCTGGTATGTGAAACTAGGTGGTATAAACATAGCAACAATGTAATTAGCATAATCAGCATACCATGGAGCAGTATTAGAAGCATTTATGACATTTAATTGCTCATCAGGAAAGCTATCATCAATAGGTAGTGGGTCATCAAGCACATTTTCTAACCTAGAGAAGTTGTCTGCAACAGGGTTCTCATGTAACGCCCTCGATGTGGCTATATCTCCCACGTGTCGAAGCACGACTTAGAGGCATAACCGCATTGAAAGCAATGTCGCAAGTGAGGTAATCTTCGCACAAACCATGTAATACATAAGGGAAAGATACATAGTTGGCTTACAATCGCCACTTCACACAATTACATGAATAAAGCATTACATCATCCAAATACACTCAAGGTCCGACTACGGAACCAAAATAAAAGAAGAACCCCAAATGCGACAAGGTCCCCGATCGACCCCAACTGGGCTCCACTACTGATCAACTACAACAAAACAACACAAGGGCAAGATCTTCATCGAGCTCCTCCTGAGCTTGGTTGCGTCATCTGCACTGACTCATCGGCACCTGCAAGCTGGTTTTGGAAGTATCTGTGAGCCACGGGGACTCAGCAATCTCGCACCCTCGCGATCGAGACTATTTAAGCTTATGGGTAAGGTAAAAGGTATAAGGTGGAGCTGCAGCAAGCGACTAGCATATATGGTGGCTAACATACGCAAAAGAGAGCGGGAAGAGAAGGCAAAGCACGGTCGAGAATCTATGATCAAGAAGTGATCCTAGAACAACCTACGTCAAGCATAACTCCAACACCGTGTTCACTTCCCGGACTCCGCCGGAAAGAGACCATCACGGTTACACACGCAGTTGACTCATTTTAATTAAGTTAAGGTTCAAGTTATCTACAACCGGACATTAACAAATTCCCATCTGCCCATAACCGCGGGCACGGCTTTCGAAAGTTCAAATCCCTGCAGGGGTGTCCCAACTTAGCCCATGACAAGCTCTCACGGTCAACGAAGGAATAGACCTCCTCCTGAGACGTTCTGATCAGACTCAGTATCCCGGTACAACAAGACATTTCGACAGGGTAAAACTAAACCAGCAACGCCGCCCAAATGTGCCAACAAATCCCGATAGGAGCTGCACATATCTCTTTCTCAGGGCACACTCAGATGAGCGCTCCATACAACTAAAACCAAACCTTGAGTTTCCCCGAGGGGGCGCTGCACAGGACTCTAGTTTGGACCACTACTCAGAGGAGCACTGGCCCGGACGGGGTAAAATAATGATGACCCTCAGGAGCACGACTCCCAAGGGAAAAGAAAAGGCTAGGTGGCAAATGGTAAAACCATTGTTGGGCATTGCTGGAAGAGCTTTACTTAAGGCGAACTGTCAAGGTGTTCCCATTATTACCCAACCGTGTAAGGAACGCAAAATCCGGGAACATAACACCGATATGACGGAAACTAGGGTGGCAAGAGTGGAACAAAACACCAGGCATAAGGCCGAGCCTTCCACCCTTTACCAGTATATAGATGCATTAATTAAATAAGATATATTGAGATATCCCAACAAGTAAACATGTTCTGACAAGGAACAACATTTCCAGGGTATGATCCGGCATGAAAATCAAGTGGTGGGTATCGCAGCATAGGCATAGCAAAAGAGCGAGCAACTAAGCAAAGCAAAGATAGTAGTGATTTCGAGGGTATGATCATCTTGCCTGAAATCCCGCAAGGAAGAAGAACGAGTCCATGAAGAAGACAAACGGGCGTAGACGAACGAATCCTCACAACACGACGTTATCGGAACCAACCCGAAGAAGCAACACCGGAAAGAAGCAAACCACATAGTAAACAACCACGACATGAACATGGCATGATGCACAATCAAGTATGATGCATGTCTGGTTTAATGAAGCATGGCATGGCAAAGTGCACAAACAATCCTACAAATTAAGTGGAGCTCATTATGCAACGAGTTGCATATTGACGGAACACCACATCAATTATTTAGTTCTCTCTCGTTTATGTACCCAACAATATTAAAAGTTGTTAAACATGGCAAGAGGGTGAAGCAAATGAAAACTACCTATCTAGGCAAGTTTAAATGGGGCCGGAATCATCAAACAACAATTCCGGTAAATCCCCATATGCATTAGTAAATTAGTGCAAACAACAATTTAAACATTCTTGAAGTTGTTATCATGATGCAGATGACATGAACAAGTTTATGCAATTTTTGATTAAAAGTTGACAAGAGCATTATGAAGCATTTTCACCGTAGTAGAAAGAAAGGGGTGCCACGGCGACGATAACGAAACGATGCCACTGCAACGTTCCGGTTCCGACAACTCATTGAGAACGTCGGTGCAAAAGAAAGTGTGGCGGGAGCGTGCAAAAGATGGTGGGGTGATCCCGGTAACCGGGTTCCCACGGGTCGACGGTGGTCTTGGGGTTATACCTTCGAAGCGTGCGTTTCGAAGCGTATCGGTTCGGTGCAAGTAGAGGAAGTAGACATTCTCGCCACGTTCATAGTGGTAGTAGTTGTACTCATGCCGTAGTGGAAGTAGTGGTTCGCGTTGATGGTAGTGGTACATAGCAATCGTGGACGAACTTGAGGGTCATCGGTACACGTTCACGGTTCTTAGTCTCACAAGTTTCCGTAGATGTTCAGGGGCACGACGAGAAACTTGACGTCCACGGAGTCTTCGAGGGACGACGGTAGTGGTACTTGGCAAAATGCATGTCGACGGCAGTTGTTCTCGTATCGTCGTGGTACTTGGCAATTTCGGAGACGGCGGAAGGCGAACTTGGCGGTCCTCGTCGTCCTGGTACTTGGCGTCATGGTACTTGGGTCTTCGGACTTGCCGGTCTCGGTTCTTGCGACGGTAGTGGTACAAGGTCATCGTGGGAAGTAGTCGTACTCGCGAACTTGTCGGATACACGACGACGGTAGTGGAACTTCATGAATCCGTGGCCTCCGGGCGTAATGGTACTCAGCGAATCCCGAAACGTTCTTGATGATCCAAACTAGCACAAGTGAGAAGCACGTCCACGGATTCTTCCGACTTGGGCTCCGGATACAGGGTTTGACGAGCCCCGGTAGACGATGGAGAAGGTCAACAACGTAGCATCAACCGCCAACGAGGCCACGAACATGACTTGGGGCTCCCCGAACCCATGAAAACGGCTGGCAGGAGGCGGATGCTAGTGAAGGCAGGGCCACGCCGAGGTCGAAGGTGGCCGGGCGAGCTCGACGGAGGTCGTCCGCGGTCGGGCGAAGCAGCAGCAGGGCACGGTAGCAAGCGCGAAGCTACAGCAGCGCAGGTCAGGCGGCACGTGAGAAGAGCAGCGGCAGCAGGGCGCAATGGTGGTGGTAGAACGAGGCAGGGGCTGTCCATGACTGGAGCAGAGGAGGTCGACGAGTGGCGGCGCTGGGTGCTTGGTGGCGGACGACGAGCTTGCTCCGGCAAGGAAGGGAAGGCAGACCGGCGACGCAGGAGGCCGACACCGAAGGAGACCCTGGGCGGCGCAACAGACATGGAGAAGAGGGAGGTATAGCGCGGGGCAGGGGAGATGGGATCGGGCCCCTGGTGCGATGCATGCGTGAGAGTGGCGGCGAGGGAGAAAAACGAGCGGAGGGAGATGGGGCGCTGGGGTGTAGCACGAGGGAGAGAAGTGGATCGGGGGAAGGGACGAAGGGAGAGGCGGCGGTGGATGGGGACGAGAGGGAGTTGAGGATCGAGTGGTAGGCTAGGGTTAGCTGCAAGTGGACTGGCGCGGGAGGCCTTGGGCCGGCCGGCCTGAGGCTGCAGCTGGGCTCCCCCTACTTTCCAAAATCTTCCCTATCTTAAATTTATTGTTTATATAATTAAACAACCAACAAAAGGGGAAAAACCAGGGGTTTTGGTTAGGAATATGAGATATATAAAAATATATCTGGAACCCTGGATTTATGTAGGGTTTGAATAAATTGCTCTAGCATTTTTAGAAGGTAGAAAAATAATTAGAGTTTGAATTATTCTCAAACTTCATTCATTTTTGAACCTGACCAAAACAACTTCGAATGGGATGAAATCTGACAGAGAGGGTGTAGGAAAAAAGGCAAGATTTATAGGGAAAAGATGAACATTAATGGAGGAGGAATAAGGTCGTTTGCAAAGACATGAAAGAAGAAGGAAGTGAGAGGGATGACAAGGAAAATATATATGAGGTTAAGTCGGATACAAGAAGAGTTGAAGAGTAATGCAATTGTGTGATGGGTGATTCCAAGTTAATGGGATATTTAATATAGCTCCCTAATATCGGGAGGATATGTTATAAAGAGAATCACCATGTGAATTCCCTCAATTTAAAAGGACCGAAGATCCACACAAATTATTAGGTTGAGATGCAAAAAGACTTATGACATGATGATATGATGACATGATGCAATGCACATGATGCAACCAACCAGAACGAATCACCCGACAACACTCAGAAACATGGAAGGCATCTGAAGCTCCGGTCTTGGGGCGTCACATCTCAGCTCCCTTTCTATCAACAATATGGAAGTCAAATTCTTGTAGCAAGAGAACCCATCTAATAAGTCTAGGTTTATCATCTTTCTTTTCCATAAGATATTTAATAACAACATGATCATTGTGAATAGTTACTTTAGAATCAACAATATAAGGTCTGAACTTATCACAAGCAAATACAACTGCTAAGAATTATTTTTCGGTAGTAGCATAATTTCTTTGAGCATTGTCTAGGGTTTTAATAGCATATTGAATAACATTTAATTTCTTATCAACTCTTTGCCCTAGAACAGCACCTACAGCGTAATCACTAGCATCACACATAATTTCAAAGGGTAAATTCCAATCAGGTGCCTGAACGATAGGTGCAGAGATCAATGCTTTCTTAGGTATTTCAAATGCTTCTACACAATCGTCATCAAAGACAAATGGTATATCTTTTTGTAATAAATTAGTCAGAGGCCGAGAAATTTTTGAGAAGTCCTTAATGAACCTCCTATAAAATCCGGCATGACCAAGGAAACTTCTTATACCTTTGATGTCTTTGGGACATGGCATCTTCTCAATAGTATCAACTTTGGCTTTATCAACCTCAATACCTCTTTCAGAAACTTTGTGCCCCAAGACAATACCTTCATTAACCATAAAGTGGCACTTTTCCCAATTCAAGACAATATTAGTTTCTTCACATCTCTGCAAAACTCGATCAAGGTTGCTCAAGCAATCATCAAAAGAAGATCCATAGACGGAGAAATCATCCATGAAAACCTCACAAATCTTTTCACAAAAGTCAGAGAATATGACCATCATGCATCTTTGAAAGGTAGCGGTGCATTACATAGACCAAAAGGCATACGTCTATAAGCAAAAGTACCAAGCGGGCAAGTAAAAGTAGTCTTTGATTGATCTTTGGCTGACACAAGTGTTTGAGAGAAACCAGAATAACCATCTAGAAAGCAAAAATGTGTATGTTTGGATAGTCTTTCTAGCATTTGATTGATAAAAGGTAAGGGGTAATGATCCTTTTTAGTTGCCTTATATAATTTGCGGAAATCAATTACCATCCTATAACCTATAATACTTCTTTGAGGAATCAATTCATCTTTATCATTAGGAACAACAGTAATACCTCCCTTCTTGGGGACACAATGGACAGGACTTACCCACTGACTATCAGCAACGGGATAGATTATGCGTACCTCAAGGAGCTTTAATATTTCTTTTCTTACCACTTTTCACTTCAGGATTCAGCCGTCGTTGATGATCATTAACTGGTTTAGCATCTTCTTCCAAATTAATTTTATGTTGACATAGAGTGGGACTAATGCCCTTAAGATCATCAAGAGTATACCCAATAGCAGCACGGTGCTTCTTCAGAGTTTTCAATAATCTCTCCTCCTCATGCTCTAAAAGGTTAGCACTAATAATAACAGGATATATCTTTTTCTCATCAAGATAAGCATATTTAAGAGTATCAGGTAACAGTTTAAGCTCAAACACGGGATCACCCTTGGGTGGAGGAGGATCCCCTAGGATTTCAACAGGCAAATTGTTTTTCAGAATAGGTTCCTGTTTAAAGAATACTTCATCTATTTCCCTTCTTTCATTCATAAACATATCATTTTCATGGTCTAGCAAATATTGTTCTAAAGGATCACTAGGAGGTATGGCAATAGAAGCAAGACCAATAATTTCATCCTTACTAGGTAATTCTTCTTCACGGTGTTGTCTACTAAATTTGGAGAAATTAAATTCATGAGTCATATCATCTAAACCGATAGTAACAAGATCCCTTTTGCAATCTATGGTAGCATTAACAGTGTTTAAGAAGGGTCTAATGGGACAAAAACTATCTTGTGGGGAACCAAGAAGAAGAAAATCAGCAGGATATTTAGTTTTCCCACACAAGACTTCAACATCTCTAACAATTCCCATTGGTGAAATAGTATCTCTATTGGCAAGTTTAATTGTGACATCAATATCATCTAATTCAACAGGTGCAATATCATGCATAATTTCTCTATATAGGCTAACAGGTATTGCACTAACACTGGCACCCATATCACATAAGCCTTGATAACAATGATCTCCTATTTTAACAGAAATAACAGGCATGCCTACCACAGGTCTAGGTTTATCCTTAGCGCAAGGTTTAGCAATTCTAGCGGTTTCATCACAGAAATAAATAACATGCCCATCAATATTATCAGACAAGAGATCTTTAACAATAGCAATATCAGGTTCAACTTTAATTTGCTCATGAGGTGTATAAGTTTTAATATTTATTTTACGAACCACAGTTGAAGCTTTAGCATGATCCTTTATCCTAACAGGAAAAGGTGGTTTCTCAACATAAGAAGTAGGAACAATAGGATCATTATAAGTGACAATCTTTTCTTCAACTTTAATAGGTGCAGCTACTTTTACTTCTATGGGAGGATGATATTTAAACCACTTCTCCTTGGGGAGATCAACATAAGTAGCAAAAGATTCACAGAAAGAAGCTACTATCTCAGAGTCAAGTCCATATTTTGTGCTAAATTTACGAAAAACATCGGTATCCATAAAAGATTTAACACAATCAAAACTAGGTGTCATACCTGACTCCTTACCCTTGTCGAGGTCCCAATCTTCAGAGTTGCGTTTAATTCTTTCCAATAGATCCCATTTGAATTCAATAGTCTTCATCATAAAAGAGCCAACACAAGAAGTATCAAGCATGGTGCGATTGCTATCAGAAAGCCGAGCATAAATTTTCTGAATAATCATTTCTCTTGAGAGCTCATGATTTGGGCATGAATATAACATTGATTTAAGCCTCCCCAAGCTTGAGCGATGCTTTCTCCTTCACGAGGACAAAAATTATATATATAATTGCGATAACGATGAACTAGATGCGTAGGATAAAACTTCTGATGAAATTTGAATTTCAATCGTTTGTAATTCCAAGACCCCATATCATCACATAGCCTATACCATGTCGATGCATCTCCCTTCAAAGATAAAGGGGAGACCTTCTTCTTAACAACATCTCCGGGTACACCTGCAAGCTTAAATAATCCACAAACTTCATCCACATATATTAGATGCTCATCGGGATGTTTTGTTCCATCTCCTAAAAAGGGATTAGCTAGTAGTTTTTATATGATACCCGAAGGAATTTCAAAGCAGACATTTTCATTTTCAGTAGGTTCAGTAAGTTGAGGAGCAACTCTTTGCTCTATTGGTCGGGGTGAAGATACCCCGAACAAGCCCCTCAGAGGATTACTTTCCATAGTAACAAGTGACAGTAAATTTCAGCACACTATATAGATTTTTCCTTACCAAATTCCACCTACCAAAGGTGCTTCACTCCCTGGCAACGGCGCCAGAAAAGAGTCTTGATGACCCACAAGTATAGGGGATCTATCGTAGTCCTTTCGATAAGTAAGAGTGTTGAACCCAACAAGGAGCAGAAGGAAATGATAAGCAGTTTCCAGCAAGGTATTCTCTGCAAGTACTGAAACAAGTGGTAACAGATAGTTTTGTGATAGGATAATTTATAACGAGCAACAAGTAACAAAATTAAATAAAGTGCAGCAAGGTGGCCTAATCCTTTTTGTAGCAAAGGACAAGCCTGGACAAATTCTTATATAGAGAAAAGCGCTCCCGAGGACACATGGGAATATCATCAAGCTAGTTTTCATCACGCTCATATGATTTGCATTCGGTACTTTAATAATTTGGTATGTGGGTGGATCGGTGCGTGTGTAACATCCCAAATTTTCAATTTGTAATGTTATATATTAGATCATCACTGCATATCATATTTTATTGCTTTTGGCCTGATCCAGAAATTCTACGCCACTCAAGGACCCACGGAGAGAGTTGGGAATTTCGTTATTTTCATATTTGAGTTTTCTCAAATTTTGAAAATAGGATCATTTGATTTTATTTATTTTATCTTCAATTATTTCTGTTATAAAAATATGATAGAGGGAATAAAACGAATTTCCCAAAATAAAGAAATATTGAGGATTTAATAGAAAAATAAACTAAGGATTTATTTCGGAGTTTTTGGCTAGTTCTTTTTGAATTTAGGAAAAATTGCATGTTTTCAAAACTGCATTTAGGGCCAAGATAATGTTCATCTTGTTCTAAATATTTTATTTAGGCGGTGAAAACTTATTTTGGCATTTTTAGAATTTTATTTAATTTTCTAGATTTTTTCTTAGTTTCGGCGGAATTTGTTTTTTTAAAGTACCGCACGCCCGAGTGGGCCTAAGGCCCAGCCGAGCCAAGCCAGGCCCGCGCCGCCGCCACCGAGTCCGGCCGGGGCATGCCTCCCGAGGCCGACCCCGACCCGGCGCCCCCTTCCCCAAGCCGGACGCCGCCCCCCTCTTAAATACCGCCCGCCGCCACCGCCTCACCCTGCCACCCCGACCCGCCCCGCCTCCCCGCAGCAGCCGCCGCCGCCGTCGCCAACGCCACCCCACCCTGCCGTGCCCCGAGTTCCGCCGGTTTCCATCGAGGTTGCCGCCGCCCGCCGCCGGTTTTCTGAAGAAAACCGATTCGGTTTTTTTGAAAACCCTAGGTTTTTTTATTTAGATCGGGTTTTTTCTCGGTTCACTTATTTAGCGAGCGTTCGCTCGTTCGTTCGTTTTAACGGACGAGTTTACCGTTTAGTTTCAGTTAACGAAAGTCCGTTCGTTAATCTTTTCGTCAGTTTTTCTTTTTCTCGGATTTTCCGCGATTATTTCTGATCGCGATTTCTCATCCGATTTTTATTTTAGTATAACTTTTCGCTCGTTTATCGGAATCAGGCGATTCAAGCGCCTATAGTTTCGTTTCAAAACCCTCTTTTCGTTTAACCAACTCAAACAAGTTTTTGCTTCTGTAACATTTGACTAAAGTCCAGATTAGTAAACGAAGCTTGTTTCTTTCGCCGTTTGACTTTCATTGTTTCGTTCGATTTGTTTCTTTTTGCAAACCGGAGTTCTTAAGTTGAACTTTCTGGTTAGATCTCTTATTTGAGTTTTACCTGTGCATTAGATGAGTGGTTATTGTATGCTTGTTTGTTTGTGATAGAGTACCCGGAGTGCGCCGCTTACTACTTCGAATCTCTAGGTTTCATGGATCATCAGCAAGGCAAGTAACACTTCGATCATACCTCTTTACTACCCAGTTTTATTGCATTAGATCACTCCTCAAACAATTGCATGAATAGGATCTGATTAATATGTGGGTTTTGGGAAGTACATGAGGTAGTACCTATCACCTGTTTATTATCAAACCTTTGGGAGTTACTTCTACGTTTTGCTTATGCCATGCTATGCTAGTAGACGTGGATTGGGTGAGTGTATCCATGACAGATGTGAGATTGTTATTTAATGGTTTACTTAAGGTGGCAACTTTAACACACATCTGGGTGGACTGAGACACCTGGGTATTCCAGCGATTGCCTGTTTTTCTTTATGGACAGCCACCGAGGCTCAAAGGGATCATGAGATTATTCATGCTAGAAACTTCCGTGTGCAGCCACAAGCTACTATGGGCTCTAGCATAGTTGATTAAGTCGTGCGAACTCTTACAATGGTAGACTAGCAGATGTAGGGGAAAGTAGGTGTAACGGTCTACCCGATCGTAAGGTGCTAGCGCTTCCGAAAGACTATGTCTCGGTCATCCGTTTCTCAAACACCATGAAGTGTGAGAATCCCAACGGAGGAGATCGAGTCTTGTGGGGAAAAGTGCGCAAACCTCTGCAGAGTGTATAAACAAATCATGATTAGCCGTGTCCCCGGTTATGGACGTCTTGAGTATCTAGTACTTGGATTATCATGTGAATCTCATCATGTGACTTTAACTAATTTTGTTGGGTTTTAATGATGATGCTTAACTGGGATTGAGAGGGTGTCTACACTCTCAATGTTTAACAACCGCCATCATAGTTAAATAAAATTTATTCCTTTGCAGTAGAGAAAAATTGGCTTTACACAAAACTGTAACCATAGAGCTTTCCACCAGCCATATATGCATGTAGTATAGCCTATTTCAGTTAATTACTCTCTATGTATTACATTGCCAGCATATTCCATGTGCTGACCCGTTTTCGGGCTGCAATGTTCATGTTGCAGATTTTCAGACGATGAGTAAGGTGCCTTTGGTCGTGGTTCTATACTCAGTGATGCCGTTGGAGTTGATGGACTCACTTATCTTCCAAGCCTTCCGATGTTATCTTTATTGGATTGTCTTAAGCCATATTATTTGCAATAAGTTCTCTTTGGAGACATTCGATGTAATAAGTGTGTGATTGCTACTTTGTTATAAATCCTTCAAGTACTGTGCGTGTCAGCATTACTGATCCAGGGATGACATTGAAGCACATAGACCAGACTGTTTCAGGTTTGGTCGCTACAAGATGGTATCAGAGCACACGCTGAGTGTAGGACACGACCACTAAGATAAAGCCCTAGATCACTACTCTCTTATCATTTCTGACTCCTCATCTTTTCTACTCTTTTAGGATGGCGGATGCAAGGAACAAGTTCACACAACCGGATGAAGATACACCCTTTTGACGCCACCTAAAGGAAGTCACTAAGTACCTGAACATTGGAGTACCAAGCTTCACCGGGACCTATAACGCCACTTTACCAGAGGAGGAGCGTTGGATGATCCAAGTTCAAGTTCCAGGAAGGACATTCGCGCCAGTCACTGAGCCTATAGAGTTTTCCTTTGTTGCACCAACCTGGAGTCTAGGAAAGAGCATGGCAGCCCACATCACCATGGAACGCATTGGAGAAGTTTATCACAAGGAGCTTAAAGACACTATCTACCAGATCTGTGGGCGCCGAGATAAGAAATGGGAGATGATCAACACCAGGAAGGATAGATCAATTGCAGCTTTTATTCAGGAGTTAAACCAGCACATTTGACGCCAGGAGAACCAGATGTGCGCAAGCATGATAGATCTGAAGAAGGCGATGACAAGAATCACAGAACTGGAGGAAGAACTCAAGGCTAGACGTGAAGATTATGAGGAGGAAATCAAAGTATTAGTGGAGAAGAATGAAGACCTGACTAAGAAGATCGGAATATTCATGGGAGACCCCACACTAGTAGAAGAAGATGAAGAACCCAAGGAGATTCACCCGGAGGACTACATCATCATAGACGACACCGATTCTGACATGAGCGATGATAACTTTGAAGACGAAGCTGGAGTAGATATTATGGAGTCTGCAATCGAGAAATATTTTTAGTAGACCACCATATCAGTAGTAGTATTCCACCATGTAAATAGAGTAGTCTGATGCACTTTTGCGATAGTTAGACCGATTGTATGACTTTATTGATTGAGTGAAATGTTTGTGTTCTTCTCATGTGCATATGGGTAGTGCTTTCTCATTAGACCTCATTCTATTCTAATCTCTCCCCTCTAAACCCATCAGATGCCTTCGAGACGTGACAATGGATTTGCATTCCCACCGGAGCTCACTCAGTTGATCCAGCAGCAGAATACCCTGATGCAGTTGCTAGTCCAGAATCAGAATCAGGGGAACAACAACAACAACAACCCACCACCACCACCACCTGTTGATCACTTAACCCGTTTCCTTAGACTGAATCCGCCGATGTTTTCTAGTAGCACCGAGCCTATAGTAGCACATGATTGGCTCCACAAGATTGGAAGGGAGTTAACCACTACAGGATGTACTGACTCTGAGAAGGTGCGTTTTGCCGCACATTAGTTCGATGGACCAGCAGCATCATGGTGGGAGAATTACACTGTCACCTACCCTATAGCCATGGTGACATGGGACCGATTTTAGCAGGCTTTCCATACTGCCCATGTTTCAGCAGGAGCTATGGCCATGAAGAAGCGTGAGTTTCGCAACTTGTACCAAGGAGGATGGACAGTTGGCCAATATGTGGATGACTTCAGTAAGTTAGCACATTATGCCTCGGATGACATTGCTACGGATGCAGCTAAGTAGGAGAAGTTTCTGGAAGGACTGAATGACAAGCTGAGCATGCAGTTGATGGTAGCAACTTTCAACAACTACCAGGAGTTGGTAGATCGTGCTCTTATGATTGAAGGGAAGTAGCAGCAGATTGAGAACCGCAAGAGGAAGTATGGACAAGGGAAGTACAATTCAGGAGCTCAGCAGAAGCCACATTTTACCCAGAAATCGGGAGGACATTTTCACCATACCCGTGGAGGAGGGAATTTGCATAATCATAATGGCCCCAAGAACGGTAATGGGAATGGGGGTAGCAACGGTCAGAACCATACCAACCCATCAACCCCAGCCAAGAGAGACCTGAGCCAAGTCACTTGTTATAAGTGTCAGAAGACTGGACATTATGCCAATGAATGTCCTGAAGCCCAGAATGGAAATGGCAATGGAAGCTCTGGGAAGAAGCCAAACCCTTTCAACAGGGGATAGGTGAACCACGTTAACGTGGAGGAGGTTGAAGCCCAACCAGATGCAGTAATAGGTAATTTTTGGTTAAGTCGTTTACTGCAATCGTTCTTTTTGATACTGGTGCATCGCATTCATACATATCAAGGGGATCTGTGGATAAGTATAAACTACCCGCCAAGGTTCTTAGAACACCTATGTTAGTAAGCTCACCAGGTGCGGAGTATATGGCCAGTCGAGGATGTTTTCAAGTGCCATTGAGTATAGGTAGGCATATGTTCCCCTCGGATTTAATCATTTTGGAATTGCAAGGTCTGGATGTAATTTTGGGTATGGATTGGCTATCGATGTATGGAGGAAACATCGATTGCGCCAGTAAGTCGATTTTGCTTACCACCCCGGAAGGGAGAAGGATCAAGTATGTATCAAGACATGACCCGAAGAGGACACAAGTAAATACCTTATCAGGGTTGTGCAGGAGTAAGTACCAGTGGTGAAGGATTTCCCTGATGTATTTCCAGAGGAGTTGCCAGGCATGCCACCGGATAGACACATTGAGTTTTTTATTGAGCTTTTTCCAGGCACAGGGCCGATAGCTAAAAGACCGTACCGGATGCCCGCACAAGATTTGGAGGAAATTAAGAAGCATATTAAGGAGTTATTGGATAAAGGCTATATTCACCCAAGTTCTTCACCTTGGGGATCACCAATACTTCCAGTAGAGAAGAAGGATGGATCATTGAGGATGGTTGTTGATTATTGAGGATTGAATGAAGTAACAATTAAGAACAAGTACCCCCTGCCGATGATCAATGTTCTGTTTGACCAATTGCAAGGAGCTAAGGTATTTTCCAAGATCGATTTGCGATAAGGATACCATCAGTTGAAGATTAGAGAGCAGGATATACCTAAGACGGCTTTTACCACCAGGTACGGGCTGTATGAGTATACCATTATGTCATTTGGTCTGACTAATGCACCTGCCTATTTCATGAACATGATGAATAAGGTGTTTATGGAGTTTCTGGATAAGTTCGTCTTGGTGTTCATTGATGATATTTTTGTCTACTCAAAGGATGAAGAAGAACATAAGGAGCATTTGCGTTTGGTACTAGAGAAGCTCAGAGAACTTCAGTTGTACGCCAAGTTCAGCA
The DNA here is from genome assembly GCF_002162155.2 of Triticum dicoccoides. Lineage (NCBI taxonomy): Eukaryota > Viridiplantae > Streptophyta > Magnoliopsida > Poales > Poaceae > Triticum > Triticum dicoccoides. The sequence goes on from NC_041384.1 coordinate 169,184,624, forward strand.
AATGTGAGTTTTGTTTGAAGGAAGTTGGATTCCTCGGACATGTTATATCGGGAGAAGGAATAGCAGTAGATCCCACCAAGGTTGACACTGTGACAAATTGGGAAGCCCCAACAACAGTTGGAGAGATCCGGAGTTTTCTTGGACTCGCAGGATACTACTGGAGATTCATTGAAAATTTCTCGAAGATTGCAAAACCTATGACGGAGTTGTTGAAGAAGGATACCAAGTTCAAATGGACTGAAGAATGTGAGGCCAGTTTCCAGGAGTTGAAGAAATGTTTGGTTACATCGCCAGTGTTGATTCTGCCAGATCAGCGCAAGGATTATGTTTGGAGATTGTTCCGAGAGGCTATGTAGCAGCATTGGAGATTGAGTCTACTTTGATGGATAAGATCAGAGAAGCTCAGAAGACTGACAAGGAGATTGCCACTATAAAGGAGAAGGTGAGCAAGGGAAAAGTTAAAGGATTTCGTGAGGATGAACATGATACCTTATGGTTTGAGGACCATGTTTATGTGCCTAATGACCCGGAGATCAGGAAGTTGATTTTGCAAGAGGCCTATGATTCGCCGTACTCGATTCACCCAGGAAATACCAAGATGTATTTGGATTTGAAAGACACTTTCTGGTGGACTGGAATGAAGAAGGATATTGCGGAGTATGTAGCAGTTTGTGATGTATGTCAGAGAGTGAAGGCAGAGCATCAGAAGCCAACAGGATTGCTACAATCATTGCCGATACTCGAATGGAAGTGGGATAAGCTAGGCATGGATTTTACCACGAGATTACCCAGGACCCGTTCAGGCTATGACTCGATATGGGTTGTAGTCGACCGCTTGACGAAGGTAGCTCATTTCATCCCAGTGAAGACCACTTACACCAGTGCTAAGTTGGCAAAAATATAAATGACCAGGATCGTATGTCTGCATGGAGTTCCAGGGAGCATTGTATCAGATAGAGGAACCTAGTTTACCTCAAAGTTCTGGAATCAGTTGCACGAAACCTTGGGTACCAGATTAGAGTTCAGTACAGCTTTTCATCCGCAGACAAATGGACAGACCGAGAGAGTCAATCAGATTTTAGAGGATATGCTGAGAGCTTGTGCGCTAGATTATGGATCTAGTTGGGATGACAACTAGCCATATGCGGAGTTCTCTTACAACAACAGTTATCAATCCAGTTTGAAGATAGCCCCTTTTGAAGCCTTGCACAGAAGAAGGTGCATAACACCTTTGTCGTGGGATGAAGTTGGAGACCGCCAGTTGTTTGGACCAGATTTGATTAACGAGTCTGAACAGAAGGTGAAGTTAATTCGAGATAGGCTCAAGGTAGTCCAGTCCAAGCAGAAGAGCTATGCAGATTCTAAACACAAGGAGAAAATTTACGAAGCCGGAGATAGAGTTTATCTTCATGTATCTCCACTTCGAGGAGTTAAGCGCTTTGGACTTAAGGGAAAATTAGCGCCATGTTTTGTGGGACCATACAAAGTTTTGGAACGCATGGGAGAAGTTGCTTATAAATTGGAATTGCCTGAGGGATTGTCAGGAGTTCACGATGTGTTCCATGTTTCCCAGTTGAAGAAGTGCCACGCAGAGATGGCGGATATACCGCTGAGAGATACAGTGCCGCTGGAAGCGCTTCAGTTGGATAGTGATTTAACCTATGAGGAGGAACCAGTCAAGATTCTCGAGTATGCTAGCCGAGTCACCCGCAAGAAGGTTATCAAGTTTTGCAAAGTTCAGTGGAGCCACCACACCGAGGATGAAGTCACCTGGGAGCAAGAGGAAGATCTGTTGAAGGACCACCCTCACCTATTTTCTAGCCAACCCGAATCTCGAGGGCGAGATTCATCTTAAGGGGGTTAGGTTTGTAACATCCCAAATTTTCAATTTGGAATGTTATACATTAGATCATCACCGCATGTCACATTTTATTGCTTTTGGCCTGATCCAGAAATTCTACGGCACTCAAGGACCCACGGAGAGAGTAGGGAATTTCGTTATTTTCATATTTGAGTTTTCTCAAATTTGAAAATAGGATAATTTGATTTTATTTATTTTATCTTCAATCATTTCTATTATAAAAATATGAGAGAGGGAATAAAATGACTTTCCCAAAATAAATAAATATTGAGGATTTAATAGAAAAATCAACTAAGATTTTATTTCGGACTTTTTGGCTAGTTCTTTTTGAATTTAGGAAAAATTGCACGTTTTTCAAAATTGCATTTAGGGCCAAAAAATGTTCATCTCGTTCTAAATATTTTATTTAGGCGGTGAAAATTTATTTTGGCATTTTTAGAAATTTATTTTATTTTCTAGATTTTTTCTTAGTTTCGGTGGAATTTGTTAAAAAAAGTACCGTGCGCCTGACTCGGCCGAAGGCCCAGCCGAGCCAGGCCAGGCCCGCGCCGCCGCCGCGTTTCCCCGCGGGAGCTCGACTCGCCGCCGCCGCCGAGTCCGGCCGGGGCATGCCTCCCGAGGCCGACCCCGACCTGGCGCCCCCTTCCCCAAGCCGGACGTC